>NC_056744.1:1177638556-1177938556 GCF_019279795.1 Protopterus annectens | reverse complement strand
CTTTTTCACTTCTTGGTCTCCTTCACAATCTTTGTCAAGTCCTCAAACAGCAGATGCTTAAAAGAATGAGTGCCACATTATCCAGACTGTCAGTCTGAGCCCCTGTAGACCTAAATTTATCAGGATACCAGACTTTTGTATAAACAAGTCTATGGCTGGGGGCAGGTTGTAGTGTTTTCTAAGCTAATAGGGGGCCACCAGAATCACCCTAGGTTTCTTCTAATACACTCAACAGAAAGGAGCTGAGTACTGTGAATAAAGGAAAGGGTCGTTTTATGGGAAAAAAATAAATCCACTGCACGTGTCCTTTTGCATGAGACTGTACAGAACCAGAGGAACTGGTAATTTTCTGTTGATGTGAAAAAGTCCACATCTGGCATACCTCCAGTTAATCAGGTGAAGGAAAGTGTGCCACTTGTAGTTGGTGGTGAAATTCTGCTCAGGATCCCCACTAAACATGACTCTGCTGGAAAATGAACCTCTTTCCTTCCTACTGCGTAGGAAGTTGGCTGAGTCTCTGGTAGAGACTATATCAGACAGATGGGTTTTGAATATCAACTTTTTAGGGTTGCAGGGCGGGTCTATATTAGATCACCGACCACTTGAAGAAGCGAACGGTGATTAATCGACCCTATGTAAGCAAAAGCTTACAATCTCGAACTGTCAGAACAGCGATTTTCATAGGGAAAAAAATTGCTGTTCCAAAACACATACACACAACACAAGCACACCAAACAAACAGCAATCCACACACATACACCTGAAATCTTACAACTAACCCTACACTAAACTATACACACACCACTAACTATCCACTTACCTTAACCCAAACCCTAACCCTAAGGTCCATCACTATCGCACACTCACCTCACCCGCTCCCTAAACCTAACTCACCTAACCCTCCCTAACCCTCATGTCCACACAATCGCACATGTACCTAACCCATGCTTTAACCCTAGCTCACCTAAACTGCCCTAACCCTCACATCCACACAATCGCACACTTACCTGAACCTGACCCGTAACTTTCCACCACAGCGCTGAAAATACCGAAGCAACAGAAACGGACAACCAAAATCTTTCCCTAGGAAAGAATTTGGGTTTCTGTTGCTTCGATATTTTAAGCTTTCACTCCGTAGGGTTCGATATTAGAACATTCGAAGGTTTTAAACCTCGATGTTTGAATATAGACCCTGCAGGGCAGAGCCCCTTTTATAGGGATATATCCCCCATTCCAGCAGATTAGATGGAGGTAGCAATACTGTGTGCAATGAACTAAGGCAGCAGGGGACCCTCAATAATGCTTCACTGGGGAAGAGGGCTTGGAATTTCATTACAGACATACTGGTATCCAGATAAAATGAGCCATGAAGACCCATTCGAGACCTGACCAAACAAAATCTCATTTTAAAAGTACCCAAATTTCAAAATGCTCTGGCTGCAGTCCCTCCTCCCATTGCTAATACCGGGTGGTACCTGTGGTTAATCTGGACCTTTGACACTTAACTCCTTGTTCCAGTATGCAGGGAATAGAGGTGATTCCTCAGCTGCAAGTTAGGGGACTACTGTATGCACTTTTATGAAATGAAAAATCTATATCTTTGCCCTTTGGGCTCTACTGTTAGTAGTGTGTTTATGGAATGTATGGCTCCTGTGAAAGTGCTCCTGATGACCTGGTCTGTGAGGATATAACTGCCCTCAGAATCATATGTTGGATTGTATAGTCAGTTCCAAGCTTGCATCGCTAATTTACAGCTAAGTTACTTGATCAGTTTCTTGTGCAACATATTATTGTGATGTAAGAGTAGCACTTCTGGCTATCACATCATCGGAAGGTCTTCAGGGTTACTTTAAATGGTTAACATTTCCTTTATGCTGATGTGTAGTTTTTCCTGGGCTGAGGATCATCTATTCTGGATTTTGATATGAATGGAATGAGCTCATTATGCTTTGTTAGAAGCATCCAGTGCCAAACTTTGGTTGTGAGTGGACAAGGAGAAAGATATACCCATGCTGCCCATCACCCAGTAGGTCCGACTAGGTGAATGCCTTGTGGATTCACAGGATAGGTTATTCCCAGATGGCTTTAATGTATCACTGTACTTTTTGCATGAGGAACTCTGCTAAGGGTACCATCAGAATGGCAGATGCCATGAACCCAAGCACTTTGATGAACTTCCTTATCATCATGGAGGTCCTGAAATTCCTAGGAGAAGAAATTCTCCATAAATGCTTCCACAGCTGAAAGGCATGCCTTGCATTACCACTGTGCACAATGTGGACTCCTGAAGACTTTGGATGAGCTGGGCATTAGAATGAATTTAAAAGATTGAGGAGAACCTCACATTTTGTAAGCAGTCCATTGCAAATTATCTTGTAGTTCTTCTTTGATTTGTACCTCCATCAGTCATTTAGGCATGGATAAATGTGAATCCCTCAGGTCCTCAGGAGTACTATCACAGGAACCATACATTCTATAAACAGCCTACTAACAGTAGAGCCCAAAGGGCAAAGATATAGATTTTTCATTTCATAAAAGTGCATTCAGTAGTCCCCTAACTTGCAGCTGAGGAATCACCTCTATTCCCTGCATACTGAAACAAGGAGATAAGTGTCAGAGGTCCAGACTGACCACAGATACCACTGGGTATCAGCAATGGGAGGAGAGACTGCAGCAAGAGCATTTTGAAATTTGGGTTCTTTTAAAATGAGGTTTTGTTTGGTCAGGTCTAGAATAGGTCTACATGGCTCATTTTATCTGGATACCAGTATGTCTGTAATGGAATTCCAAGCTCTCTTCCCCAGTGAAGCATTATTGAGGGTCTCCTGCTCCCTTAGTTCATTGCACACAGTATTGCTACCTCCATCTAATCTGCTGGAATGGGGGATATATCCCTATAAAAGGGGCTCTGCCCTACAACCCTAAAAAGTTGATATTCAAAACCCATCTGTCTGATATAGTCTCTAGCAGAGACTCAGCCAACTTCCTAAGCAGTTGGAAGGGAAAAAGGTTCATTTTCCAGATGAGTCATGCTTAGTAATAGAGACTCTGGCTAGTCCCAAAAAACTCTGCATTCCCTTCTTGCACTGTCTCTTCTGTTTTTTGAACACCCTTTTGTTTCTGACTTGCTGGCCTTTACTATGGCACTGGCAAAATCAACAGTACTTTGAAGAATAGTAATCATATATTTTATTATTTATTTATTTAACATTTGTTGACCGGGAAAGTCTGACAAGGTTCCACAGAGCCTGTTTTCAGCGGAGGCATGGGGAGAAATGTTCCAGATGCATGTCTTGGAATATATAAGGACAGGAGAAAGGGAAAGCTGTTTTACCATCTCCTTTGTCTTCCTCTTATTTCAATTTTTTTTTAAGATTTCTTGGGTCGGGAGCTGAAAAGTTAGCTTTTGGCCAGGGTGAAGTGAAGCAATTGCTTGCAGATATCCTCTAACAGAAATTGGATCCTTCACCACACATGCCATCTGATTATGGACACCTATGCTGTTGCCCTAAGGCCATGCCTACTCTGTTGTGTCCACAGTTCACCATCTGTATTCCCATTTTTTACAATAAGTCAGCCTAGAAATTTACATTTTCAGGGTATTGTACTTAATTTCTGCAACTAAATCCTCCACCTGTTTTAGGGTTTTGCCCTGATATTTTGCCATATGAGTTTGCCCACTAATTGCCCTGAAAGTGTATCCAAACTATAAACATTTCCCTAAACCTATCAAGGATGCTAACTTCCCTATAACTATGGAGAATATTGAGTCTCAGTACCGGTTTACACTTTGGTTGTATGCAGAGAGACAGGGGACCAGTGTACTTATACTGGCAGGGCTGCTGCTGCTGCACCCTATGGAACCAATCAGGTTTCTTAGGTGCCAGTGGCTGAAAATTCTATTCTAAAGATTTTATCAAAACATGTCATAAAATGCAGTGAAAATGGTGACCACAGTGGGCTTCAGTTCCTCTAAGTCAATATCTAGATTCCTCTTCAGTGTCAGTCATCTCATGGTACTCCAACTTAAAACTTTAATAAGATTGTGGATTCAGGAAACAACCTCAGTACATGTTAAGACTTTCGGCTTTTCCCAGTTAGTGGTTGCCACAGCGGAACTCCAGTCCTCTCATGATTGGCAGTGGATTTTTACAGTGCTGGCTGTTAATTTTCCCTATAGAATCACTTGTGCATGTTGAGGACATTTTCAGAGAATCCATTTCTAAAATCATTGAATCAAACATTAATAATTCTTTAACCATAATAGCTATGGAAAAAGTCTAGAGAAGAAAGTTGTTCAGCAAACAGATCTTTACAAATGCTGACAAAGCAAATAAAAAGTGTGATTTAATATTTTGTAATCAAAGCAGATTTATTTATTTTATTTATTTGACATTTGTTTACTGGGGTGGCATGACTGGGTCTACAGCACCCGTTTTTAGCAGAGGCCCGGGGAGAAAAGCTCCACATACAGTACAATACAAATACAGTATAATGCAATACAATACAAATTACATTAGAAATACTATACAAAAATAAGTTGAAAAAACATAAATTATGTTGCAAGATATTACAATATATACTACAAATCTAGACAATTCTATAGAGTTAAAACATTATAGACAATAATAGTCACTCTCACCATATGCATAGCCTATGAGTAGATACTGTCCAAAACTAGTATGTAGGCAGTACAATGTATGACACTGACTGTTATAGTACATGAAAAAATAGAATGTTGGTTTCAGTTAGGAAAATAATAGAAAGTTACTGAAGCAGAAAGATAGTGACAGAGATAATAAGAATAGAGGCATTACAGTCTGAGCAGTAGCTTAAGGATATGGTATAGAAACAGAGAAGGAGTTAGGAGAGCCTTAGGATCTTGTAGACTATGAGGGAATGAAATGTGATAGAAGAGGAGGATGGGACTAGTTTGGAAGAAGAGGAAGAGCTGAGCATTAGGCAGGCTTTATGCAGGAGCAAATCCATGTATTTTTGAGATGATTTTTTTAAGGAGGCTTTGAAATGAGTTAGGTCAGGCATACGCCCTCCACGCACCCCCCTACTTAAATATACCAACTCCGAGATCGCACTACAGTCACAAAAATGGCAAAGTAACGGAAGCAGCCAAGCGATTTCTTTCCCAGGGAAAGAATTTGCTTATATGCCATTTCGCTATTTTGCCTTTTCATGCTTTCAAGTTCGATCGATCATTTAATAGGAACCCCGACTAGATTGGCTAGTGCAGGGCAGGCAGTAGGCTTGAAAATAAGGTTGTGCCAGGTAGATAGCTGAATAAAAGCAAGTTGGTTGGGGAGTTCAAGCCAGTTTAGTTCTAGTAGTGGTTTACAGTGATGTGTGTGATATTTAGAGTTTGTGGCAAACTTTGCAACTTTGTTGTACACTGTTCCATCTTGCTTAGGGTAGAAGTTTGTAAGTTAGTTAGGATAGGAGCACCATAAAGAAGGGAGGGAAGTAAAAATATTTTTGCAAGGGTAGTTTTGGTTGCTGCAGCAAAGAAATGTTTGTTTCTATACAAGAGTCCCAGTTTTTGATAAGTTCTCTTTACATTTTGCTGTATATGGGAGTTGAATGAAAGTTTATTGTCAATGATAACTCCTAGATGTTTAGTTTTCTGCACTATTTCTATGACAGTGTTGTCAGATGCAAGGATGCTGAAGTGATAAGTGACATGGGAGATGTTTGGGGGGTGAAAGAGTATTAGTTTAATCTTCTTTGGATTAAGAAAGAGTTGGGAATTTCTTAGCCAGGATTCGACTGCATTAAAGGACTGTCAAGTTTTTGAAAATAGTTCTGGTAGTGATTGAGCAGTACAGATTATGGCAGAATCATCAGCGTATTGAATGAGGGTTCCAGGGTGAGAGGCAGTATGAAGGTTGTTTGTGAAAATGTTGAAGAGTAGGGGTCCAAGGATGGAGCTTTGAGGGACTCCGGAGTAGGGTTATGCAGAAAGGGCGAGAGTTCATTGGTCCATTTCACTGCTTGTTTACGATCCCTGAGGTAGCTCTGAAACCATTTTACTGTGTTATCTGAGAAGTCTAAGTTAGACAATGTGTTCATTAGTAAGGGATGAGACACTGTGTCAAAGGCCTTGGAGAGATCAAGAAAAACTGAAACTGTATAGCATCCTGCACCTCTGGCCTTGTTCGCCTTCCCTGAAAAGGATAATAGGGCTGTAGCTGTGCTGTGGCTGGGTCTGAAGCCATGTTGGGTTTTGGTTAAAAGATTGTTTTGCAATAGGTATTGCATTACTGCTGATGGCTACCTCCCTCGAGAATGCTGGATATAGGTGATATCATAACAGATTTTTTTTTAACAAGTTACAATATCTCAGTGACCATACCATTTCAAAATGACACCTCAACCAGGTTTGTGCCATGTTTGCTGAGATAGTGACATAAATATGAAGAGAAGCATATTTCTAATAACCTGACCACTAATCAAACTATTACATCTCTGCACTTGCAAAAAGGGAGGTCAATGTATCAGAAGAAACTTTATGTACTGGCATGAGCTTTGAAATGAAGCATCAGCCATCATGTCCCTTTCTAGAGATACAGGCATAATTATATAAAAATATTATAATATGTATAAACTGAAAACTATACATCTGCAAGTGCAATAGGCTTATATCATATTTTGGGAGCAATTTGTCATTAATGATGCCAGTTTCAAAACACCTTAGTCATCCTATTGCCATGCTCCCTCTGAGAAGCATTCAGGAAAATGTTAAGTATCACAATTTTTATTATATGACAAATTGTTATAGGTCTGCAAATGTGACAGCATTCATGTTTTGCTGGCAATTTACCCTTAATGATGCCAGCTTTAAAAATGATCATGTTTTTTGGCAATTTCCTCTTAATCATACCACTTTCAGAATCATTACTAACCCATTATATTGTTATGCAGCCTTAGAAAGGGACAATTACAAAACTATCATAATTTCTATAATCCTATACGCTTGCATCTCTGCAGTTGTGCTTCATTTGTATACACTCTGCTGGCCAAAGGTTTTTAAGTATTATGCTTCCAAATGATACCCTACCCATGATGTGTCAATTTTCCCTTAAAGAGGTAGCCACAAAAATAACATAATTTGCATAATCTACCCAACAAAAAAGTACTGTATCTCTGTAGCAATGTGAAATAGACACAATGTCTAACAGACAAAGTATTCATAGTAATACAAGCTTCAGAATGACACCTTACTCATCATGTTGGCATACTGCTTTATAGAGATAGTGACAAAATAAGACAAATACATCAATTGTCAAAGCCCAAAAATTACAGTTGTGTAAAATCTTACCATAAGACTAGATAACCTTATCTTCACTGTGCTGCAGTATTCTTTATGTAAGGGATTTCCTGCCAAGGATAGCCAAACATCCGGCTAGTATATCAAAGCCTTTAGTGTTTAAAAGTGTCGGATGTCACATGTATGCTGCCCATGCAATGCATACAGCATAAAGGTGACAGACGCACACCTCAGAACTGAAAAGCCCCAGGAGGAACAAAATGTCCCTAGGGACCAGGAGGAACATGTGCATCCAGAAGGAGGAAAAAGAAAAGACTCCTTGGCCAAGATGGCAAGAAGAATAGGGCAGAACAGCGAGGTAGAAGGGAGAGCGCGAATACTGCAACAGTGAAGAGAAGGACTTCTACTGTTACGGTAAGATTTTACACAACTGTACTATGTCCTTCCATATCACTTTTGCAGTATTCCTTACATAAAGGAGAGTGCAAAATCTCAAGAGGAAATCTGGGATGAGGGTGGCATTGAAGAGCCCTCTATAAACCCATGTAGGATAGCCCTGGCAAAGCCAGTTCGTGCTCTGGAAATAACATCTAACTTATAATGCTTAGTGACGGTATAGATATAAGTCTAAGTAGCAGCCTCAAAGATGGAGATGGTATCCAGTCCTTTGAAAAATGCACCATAAGAAGCAACAGCTTTGGTAGAATGAGCCTTTACAGAAAATGAAAGGTATTTACCATGAAAAGAATAACAAAAGGAAATGGCCTTAGAAATCCAGGAAGTGATGCTTTGTTTAGAAACTGCATAACCCAAAGAGCTGGGATGAAAGGAAGCAAAAAAGTTGTTCAGATATGTGACTAGCCTTAGTCTTTTTTTTTCATTTATATAAACATTTTTTCACCAAACATCTTTATTAAATTTTCACATATGACAAAGGCAATCTTACATTTCTATAAATGAAAAACATACAAAATGATTAGACTCAGCAAGGCTTTACTGTGTCTAGGCAATTCCAATTCTGTAGCATAACTCAAAAAAATCATCTTCCCAGTCAGTCCAGTCTGCTCACCCAGCATCTCTGACAGAGTGGTCTGCAGGGAATCCCTAAAGTCTGCCAGCTCATTACACACCAAAAATATGTTCCCAGCTACCTCTTTCTTGCCTGTCACACCTCCATCATTTGCTAGCCACCTGAGGAAAAATTCTTTAGCATCAACTTGAGGTATAAAAATACCTATGTAAACACTTCTAGGCAAAGATTCTAAATCTTCTAGACTTTGTTGCATATTTGGGAGATATACATATATCCCCCATTGTCTCTTTGTTAATTGCTTATCCAGTCTCTCTTCCCAATCCTTTGTAAGCTCCTCTAGTTGATTCTTATAATGAGCATGCAATATTTTATATGATTTACTAATTATTCCTTTTTTAATGGCAGCTACTGTTCTAGATTCTATTAAAAACTCAACCAGTGCTGGTTGTGTTTCATTTAGGAGCCCCGTATTTCTTTTTCTTTGCCTGTTCTCTGATATCAATCATTGAAAGGGAAGGCAATCTCTAACCTGCAGTCCAAATAAATTCTTGGCCTCTTCCCATTCTATTAGCTTTTCCTTTCTAGTTACTTGCACCCAATACCATGGTTCCTCTGCCAGCTTTCTCCAATAAATTCCCCCTTTTACCCATTATCTGCATCCCAGCCCACAGCCATCCCTATTGGCAAAATCTTTTCTCCATTCTCATGCTGGTTTGGTTCTTAGAATACTCCCTGATATTTTATGAAAATAATACTCTATATGATTTTGGTTGTTCTCCTTAAGAGTCTGCATCCAAAATCCCAATCTCTCCTTATTTCTTGAGCTTCCTCTCTGTGTCAGCATCATTCATTTTCACTTTGAATTATAGTTTTTTGCTTGTGCTATGTATAAGAGCCTTAGTGTTGTTCTAAAATACCCCCGCAAATTAGGTAATCCTAGTTTGCCTTGTTCTATTGGTAGAATCATCTTATCCCACTTGACCCTTGCTGTCTTCCCTTCCCAGATAAAACCCTTCAACTCTTTTTTAATTGCTATCCACAGCCTCTGCTCCGGTTGATAAAAGTATGCCTGACCTGTGTATAAGACTAAAGGGATAAAAAATATTTGCTTATATCTTAGTTTCCATATCCATATAACAAAACTTCCAGTTTCTTAATTTTTGTATTATCTTCTGTTTAGTCTCTTACCACATATCCTTAGCTGCCACCACAGAGTCATGACTAATCCATACTCCTAAATACTTCAATTTTATCATGTCCTAATAAATATGGATATTGTTGGACCAATTCATGTGTGGGTACATAATTTATCGCTATTGGCTTTGTTTTAGCTTCATTAATTTTATATCCCAAGAAGATTTGAAACTATCTAAAATGTTCCACAACACTGTAATGTCCCTTTCTAATTTTGTCATGTATAAAATAATATCATCTGCAAATACAGCCAGCTTTTCTTGACTACCATACCAATTATATCCTTGAATTGCCGAGTCCCTTATTTTCTTTGGCAATGGTTCTAAATATAATGTAAACAACAAAGGGGAAAGTAGACACTCTGCCTGGTTCCTCTAATCAAGCAGACATTGTCAGAGAGGACCCCACCCACTTTAATTCGCACCTCCGATCCCTCATATATTCTTCTAATTAACCTTATAATTGTATCAGGGAAAGTAAGTGCTTCCATTGCCCTGCTCATGAAGTCCCAGTCTACTCTATCAAATGCTCTCTGCATCAAGACCCACCAATAAAAGTGGTACTTTCTTACATTCTGCTTCCCCCTGGATCATCAATATTCTGATAATATTATCAAATGTTTGCCTCCCCTCCACAAAACCACACTGATCCATATCTATTCTGGTATCACTTTTGCCATTCTTTTAGCCATTATAGACATGAAAAGCTTATAATCATGGTTTAATATTGAAATTGCCCTGTATGAAGCTGGATCCGATGGATCTTTACCCTTTTTAGGTATTAAAGTTACCACTGCCTTCTTCCAGGATGCTGTTACGTCTCCTCCTCTTAAAATACTGTTAAACAAAACCTTCCAGATCTTTATCAGGTTTTTCCCTCCTAACTTCCAAACTTCCACAGGAATATCATCTACTCCTGGGGACTTTCATGTAGATTGGTTATACACAGAAGCACCGGAAGCTGTTGAAGACTGGGGGTGGGGTGGGGGGGTGACAGGGGCACTTAGCTATCTAAAAAGGGCAATTTTTTAAAACTATTTGCTACCACAACATAGGTTCACTTGGAAAACATTTTAAGCTTAGCCAATTTCCATTCTGGTGCTTGAATTAACATTTCCTGATTTGTCTTACCTATCCCATGGCTGATAGTTGTATATTAACCCTAGTCAGAATAAATGTGATCATACTATAGATAATTTGAGGGAACCCATGTAAGGGATGCAGCATTTAGAATCTGCCTCTATCCATTAGTGGCACGAGGGGCAATCCTGGAGTGCATTTTTTATTACCCATCCTTAGATCCAAGTTGCATTTGAATATGGACAGGGATGAGCTTTGTTTTACTTAAATGGATAGTCTGTTCTGGATATATATCTATCTCTCCACAACATTCAATTTAGATACCTGGACTGAGTATTTCTGATGCCATTTGAATTGCTGATGTTCAGTAGGTCCATCTGTATTAGGTCAGGGGATGCTTTGTATGCCAGACATGTCACCTCTAAGCACTCTGTAGGATACTGAGTATAGTGATAAATCTTTGAGGTGGTCCATGCAAGTCCTATTGTTTAGGACTTGTATCCTTTTAGTAAGGTATCTCTGTGGGTACTCTAGTTGTTGCATGGGTCTGGACAGAGACATGCCAAAGTGGGCATTATACAAAATGATTGACCTAATGAGGGCTTTGTAAAGGGGGACAATAATATTTCTAGATCTAGTCACAATCAATTTGTTTATAAGCTGTGCAATATAGAAATACTTTCGTATGACTCTGGGCACATGTTGGTCAAAAGTAAGGTCACTGTAAACACAAGTTCCCAAATGCCAAAGAACTGGGTCAGTTCTCAGGGGGCATTATCAATTTGGCAGTTCTCTGGAGTAGATGACTTCCCAAAGGATACAATAATGTATTTCCTGGAGTTTATTTTCAATTCATGATTCTGGCACCAGTTATTGTTTGGGGCAAACCTTCCTGCATGATGGTTAAGTCATTTGGGGATTCAATAACTGCTCCTAACTTGCAGTCATCTAAAACGTAGCTGGCCAGAGCCCTTTGGTATTTCCTTTTACTTTTGAGATGTATATGCCAAACAGAAAAAGTCTCAACACCGAACACTGGAGGACTCCATTGGTGACTGGTCTCTTCCCCTATTTTAACCTCCTGCACCCTGTGAGCAAGCATACATGTATACATTCTTTGATTCACCTTCCTGATTGCATTAACCTGATTCTATTAAATTATATTCCTTGTATAATATAACACTACTTGTTAAAATGTAATTTTGAATTTGTAGTTTGGAACAGTCTTCTAGTAAGCAATGAAACAAAATGTATCAACCAATAATGACAAAACTACCCATTTCAGAAAATTTCAACCATAAAAGACCACTCAAGCTTCTGTCATTACAATCCACCAAGATCAGTAAATATACAAAATCTCTGAAGAAGTCATCTAAATAATTCCACATTAAAGGGATCTGTAACTAATGAAGGGGTTGCTGCTAGCAAACAACTTTATATTTCATTGTTTCATCTACAAATAAAGTGCTTGTTGCCCTTGAAGAATAAATTGCCTATGCTACATTAAAAAATGATAAGCTATAATTTTGCAATGGGCAATGGATGGCAAACTGATAAAGGGTTCATAGTTCCTAGGTAACTCCTCCAAAGGAGGACATTCATAGGACTGCAGCATCCACTCCCATTAAAGTACAACACAGTACAGTGTCAGCAATCCATCTGCATACTGTGGGAGTAGTACCCACAGCCTTCTGCATAAAAAGCAAGTATACTACCTGTTGTGCTACTAACAATACAAACAGACTTGGCATAAGCAGCACTAAACTTCTCTTCCCCTGAAGCTCTCATCTCCTTGTAAAATCCACTTGACATCAACTAAATCTCTAAACTTCACAGCACATGAAATCTGGAAAAGGCCAAAATTTATTTGGGGGGGGGGGGGCAAAGGCCCAAAACCAGGGACACATTTTAAAGATTGCTTGTATAATCTTAGAAAGTTGGTAAAATAAAGTGGTTTGTGTTACAATGTGTTTCCTGAAAGATAGGAAGACTGAAACTTAAAGAGTTATCATTATTTAGTGAATTCAATTTTCACTGATTTGCCAGAAAAACACAAATTTTAAGAGGAGCAGACCAAAAGTATGAGCCAAACATTCTGTGAAAGTCTGGACAGTGGAGAGCTATGGACTCAACTCCCTGAATCACAAGTGGTGATATGGGTGGAGAATTCAGGCTCTTGTTTGAGCTTGAGTAAACTAACCACCAGGTATAACTGACTGGGGCATTTTACACACACACACACACACACACACACACACACACACACACACACACACACACACACACACACACACACACACACACACACACACACACACACACAGAGGAGCAGCATAACTCCTGCAAATAAAAGAACAAATCTCTCCTTACCAGCATGACTCTGGCAGCACCAGAGGAACAGCGGCAGCATAACTCTTGTAACACAGAGCAATAAAAAAACAAGAACATCTAGTTTAGTTAGTTTAACTTCCACACGGGAATCCAATTTAGCGTGAAAACTCCACTTCATTAATTTTCATGACAGGTCTTGCAGCTGTAAAATTTGGGGGGGTTCCCCCTTCCCCTGGCTCTATGGTTCCAGCACCCATGGTTATACATAGCCATTTCTATCTCATCTCTTCCTGTCCTACCTGTTAGTAATTCAGCCTCATCTACCTCTAACTTTGGCATATTTCATTCTTCCATAAACATTTCCATTTATACCTTTTCTTGATTTCCATATTTTTCTGCTTTATACAAATTTTCATAAAATTTCTGAAATATTTCTAATACTTCTACATGGTTTCTTGTTATCTTCCTTATTTTAGGCTCCCTAAGCTTGGTGGCCGCCCTTTCCATTTTCTGTTGCCTGAGTTATTCTGCTCTAGAATTATTATCAAAAAACAGTTACTTAACAACAATCTTTCTAAACTTGTACATATTATCGAGGTAATCCCTTATTTTCTGTTTGGCATTCTGCAGTTGTTCCTTTTCTTGTTCTGAGAGATTCCCCCTATTTTGCAATACTTTAACATTTGTCAATTCCTCTAAATAATTCTTCTTACTGTTTAACCATATCTCCCTTTCTTTTATTTCCAACCTAGTTTTAAATTCCACTTTAATTTTATCCCACTTCTTAGCTATGTTTTCAGAAGATAATTCTATCTTCTCTAGTAGCTCCTGAATTAATTCCACAACCCATTCCTTAAATTTCTCTCTTTTCAACCGATAGGTGGGAAAGCACCAGTGTCTCATTTTTATTTCATTACCTTGGCGTTTTTATTTTAATTATTGGTGCATGATCTGACATAGTTATTGGGTGCATTTTAAGACCTTCAATTAAATGCACATGTTCCTGTGAGATATAAAATCTATCTAGCCTAGCCCAGTTTTGTATCTCTGTGAGTAATATGTAAATTAACTCCAAACTCCTAGTACTGAATTCACATCTTCTATGCCAAATATTTGCATAAATTTCTTCAAAAATCTACCCTCCTTTGTTGTATTTTTCCTTCTAGGCCACACAGACACATCTTCACTGTTGCATAAAAGACCACTCAAGCTTCTGTCATTACAATCCACCAAGATCAGTAAATATACAAAATCTCTGAAGAAGTCATCTAAATAATTCCACATTAAAGGGATCTGTAACTAATGAAGGGGTTGCTGCTAGCAAACAACTTTATATTTCATTGTTTCATCTACAAATAAAGTGCTTGTTGCCCTTGAAGAATAAATTGCCTATGCTACATTAAAAAATGATAAGCTATAATTTTGCAATGGGCAATGGATGGCAAACTGATAAAGGGTTCATAGTTACTAGGTAACTCCTCCAAAGGAGGACATTCATAGGACTGCAGCATCCACTCCCATTAACGTACAACACAGTACAGTGTCAGCAATCCATCTGCATACTGTGGGAGTAGTACCCACAGCCTTCTGCATAAAAAACAAGTATACTACCTGTTGTGCTACTAACAATACAAACAGACTTGGCATAAGCAGCACTAAACTTCTCTTCCCCTGAAGCTCCCATCTCCTTGTAAAATCCACTTGACATCAACTAAATCTCTAAACTTCACAGCACATGAAATCTGGAAAAGGCCAAAATTTATTT
Organism: Protopterus annectens; assembly: GCF_019279795.1. Taxonomy (NCBI): domain Eukaryota; kingdom Metazoa; phylum Chordata; order Ceratodontiformes; family Protopteridae; genus Protopterus; species Protopterus annectens. The sequence goes on along the minus strand of NC_056744.1, from coordinate 1,177,923,875 downwards.
GGGGGGGGGGGGCAAAGGCCCAAAACCAGGGACACATTTTAAAGATTGCTTGTATAATCTTAGAAAGTTGGTAAAATAAAGTGTTTTGTGTTACAATGTGTTTCCTGAAAGATAGGAAGACTGAAACTTAAAGAGTTATCATTATTTAGTGAATTCAATTTTCACTGATTTGCCAGAAAAACACAAATTTTAAGAGGAGCAGACCAAAAGTATGAGCCAAACATTCTGTGAAAGTCTGGACAGTGGAGAGCTATGGACTCAACTCCCTGAATCACAAGTGGTGATATGGGTGGAGAATTCAGGCTCTTGTTTGAGCTTGAGTAAACTAACCACCAGGTATAACTGACTGGGGCATTTTACACACACACACACACACACACACACACACACACACACACACACACACACACACACACACACACACACACACACAGAGGAGCAGCATAACTCCTGCAAATAAAAGAACAAATCTCTCCTTACCAGCATGACTCTGGCAGCATCAGAGGAACAGCAGCAGCATAACTCTTGTAACACAGAGCAATAAGAAAACAAGAACATCTAGTTTAGTTAGTTTAACTTCCACACGGGAATCCAATTTAGCGTGAAAACTCCACTTCATTAATTTTCATGACAGGTCTTGCAGCTGTAAAATTTGGGGGGGTTCCCCCTTCCCCTGGCTCTATGGTTCCAGCACCCATGGTTATACATAGCCATTTCTATCTCATCTCTTCCTGTCCTACCTGTTAGTAATTCAGCCTCATCTACCTCTAACTTTGGCATATTTCATTCTTCCATAAACATTTCCATTTATACCTTTTCTTGATTTCCATATTTTTCTGCTTTATACAAATTTTCATAAAATTTCTGAAATATTTCTAATACTTCTACATGGTTTCTTGTTATCTTCCTTATTTTAGGCTCCCTAAGCTTGGTGGCCGCCCTTTCCATTTTCTGTTGCCTGAGTTATTCTGCTCTAGAATTATTATCAAAAAACAGTTACTTAACAACAATCTTTCTAAACTTGTACATATTATCGAGGTAATCCCTTATTTTCTGTTTGGCATTCTGCAGTTGTTCCTTTTCTTGTTCTGAGAGATTCCCCCTATTTTGCAATACTTTAACATTTGTCAATTCCTCTAAATAATTCTTCTTACTGTTTAACCATATCTTTTTCATTTATTTCCAACCTAGTTTTAAATTCCACTTTAATTTTATCCCACACCTTAGCTATGTTTTCAGAAGATAATTCTATCTTCTCTAGTAGCTCCTGAATTAATTCCACAACCCATTCCTTAAATTTCTCTCTTTTCAACCGATAGGTGGGAAAGCACCAGTGTCTCATTTTTATTTCATTACCTTGGCGTTTTTATTTTAATTATTGGTGCATGATCTGACATAGTTATTGGGTGCATTTCAAGACCTTCAATTAAATGCACATGTTCCTATGAGATATAAAATCTATCTAGCCTAGCCCAGTTTTGTATCTCTGTGAGTAATATGTAAATTAACTCCAAACTCCTAGTACTGAGTTCACATCTTCTATGCCAAATATTTGCATAAATTTTTTCAAAAATCTACCCTCCTTTGTTGTATTTTTCCTTCTAGGCCACACAGACACATCTTCACTGTTGCAAACCAAATTCCAGTCACCACCTATAAGTAATATTCCTTATTGAAAGCTGATTATTTCTCCTAGAATTTTCTTAGGTTCCATTATAGCAGTTTTAGGGGGGATGTAAATGCATGCCAGTGTAATCTTCCTCCCTAGCCAGTAGCCCCTTAGTACTATGCATCTTCCATTATTATATTTTTTCCTCTTCTATCGCTATTGGAGCTCCTCTTGCAATTAATATAAGTACTCCTCTTTTCCTTTGCCCCAGATATTCCGCTGAATAACCATCCTGAAAACCTTTCTTTATCAAATTCACATGTTCAGTTCTTTCCAGGTGTGTCTCCTGTAGCATAACTATTTGCACTCTACATTTTTAATATAGTTAACTACTCTTTCTTTTTTATACTTACCTGTAAAACCATTCAGATTGAAAGACATTACAGAAAGCACCATTTTCTTATATAGTTATTATTACCACCTTTTATATATAACTGCTCTTTTGCTAAAGGTTTAGTTCCAACTTTTATGTTACATGTATATACTGTTCGGCAGGTTGGTCTTTTATACAGTTGTTTCATGTCATATCCATTTTCGCCTGTCACATCTTACATAACTTTTTGTTTTTTTGAAAGCCCTCATACAGAACACCCCCCCCCAAAAAAAAACCCTCCTAAAACCTATGAACTTAACGATAACACACAAAACTATGTACATCTTCAAATATTGAAGTTTTTGCTTCCTAATAAGAACATAAGGTCTAAGCTGATAGCTACACAGACAGGCTAAAGTTAACCAAAAAGAAAGGTTAGTGATGCTAAGACACATGGTACAGCCTGTGCTATTAGTAAGTGCTTTTTGATTTTGTATATCTTTATAACTCTCCCAGTTGAGAAAACACTTGAATGCTTTCAGTAAACACTTTCTCCAAGCCATTTCTCTTTATCAAATTGTCTTCTAGTGACATACAAACCATACACAAAACTGCTAAAGGTGCCTTGTTTATCAGAAAAAAAAGCCTTACAATATTCAATATTCTTTTTCATTTACTTGCTCTCTGTCTTAAAACAAAGGTCCTTAATCAGTCATTTCCCCATGCAAAAATGAAAAAAAAAACATTAATTTGAACTCTGTCATGCCCCTTAACTAGGCTCCCATTTTCCAATTTTTTATTTTTTTATTTTTTTCATTACATTGTCTATGCTTCTCAAAACTGCACAAGAAGAAAAAGAGAAGACAGGAGAATAATAAAAACACCTATTTATAATCCCCATTACACCCAAAAGTAGCATGCAAAGAATACCATGAAACACAGCTATAGTACTATTAAGAAAAAAAAATGTTTTCTTTACTTACATTTAGTGTTCTCCCCTCTCTTCCCCTCCCAAAGCATGTTTCCAAACATTAATGACATGAAGTAGGGCATATATTTTAGAGTCCCCCACTCAGCAAACAAATATTGCAGAAGTCCAATATTTCCAGATTTTCTTGTGCTGTTATATTTCACAAATATAATTACTGCATTGTAATCCCACATTAAGTTATTGATTTTATTACTGTTCTTCTCCATCACCCAAATCCTGTCTCTGCTTCATTTCCAACGTACTCTCAATTCTTCTAGTCAACTCTCATGCATGCTCCCTTCCTTCTCTCCAACATTTTCCTTTGAAATACTGGAAAAGGTTTCACAGATGCAGTCTCTCTATGGACTTTATTACCAGAGGAACAAGAAACCAAATCTCCTTCTGTTTCACAGCTCAGTTTTGGATGGACTTGTATTTCCTCCTTAGCATGCACTTCATCAAAAAATGATTTTGTCCCTCCAGGGAAGAATATCTTGAAGACAGCTAGATACAGCAGTCTGAATCTCACACCTGCATCTCGACATTCTCTGAATAGTGGACTAAATTTACTTCTCCTTTGCCTGGGGTACAATGAGTAATCATTCTCCAGGGTCTATATCATGAAATCGAACTTCCAAAATGTCGAACACCATAAGTTCGAATTTGGAAGATCGAATTCGGATAACATCGACACTTCAAAACAGCAATTTTTTTCCCCGGGAGAGTAGGTCCATCTGTATTAGGCAGGGGATGCTTTGTATGCCAGACATGTCACCTCTAAGCACTCTGTAGGATACTGAGTATAGTGATAAATCTTTGAGGTGGTCCATGCAAGTCCTATTGTTTAGGACTTGTATCCTTTTAGTAAGGTATCTCTGTGGGCACTCTAGTTGTTGCATAGGTCTGGACAGAGACATGCCAAAGTGGGCATTATACAAACTGATTGACCTAATGAGGGCTTTGTAAAGGGGGACAATAATATTTCTAGAGCTAGTCACAATCAATTTGTTTATAAGCTGTGCAATATAGAAATACTTTCTTATGATTCTGGGCACATGTTGGTCAAAAGTTAGGTCACTGTAAACACAAGTTCCCAAATGCCAAATAACTGGGTCAGTTCTCAGGGGGCATTATCAATTTGGCAGTTTTCTGGAGTAGATGACTTCCCAAAGGATACAATAATGTATTTCCTGGAGTTTACTTTCAATTCTTGATTCTGGCACCAGTTATTGTTTGGGGCAAACCTTCCTGCATGATGGTTAAGTCATTTGGGGATTCAATAACTGCTCCTAACTTGCAGTCATCTAAAACTTAGCTGGCCAAAGCCCTTTGGTATTTCCTTTTACTTTTGAGATGTATATGCCAAACAGAAAAAGTCTCAACACCAAACACTGGAGGACTCCATTTGTGACTGGTCTCTTCCCCTATTTTCACCTCCTGCATCCTGTGAGCAAGCATACATGTATGCATTCTTTGATTCACCTTCCTGATTGTATTAACCTGATTATATTAAATTATATTCCTTGTATAATATAACACTACTTGTTAAAATGTAATTTTGAATTTGTAGTTTGGAACAGTCTTCTAGTAAGCAATGAAACAAAATGTATCAACCAATAATGACAAAACTACCCATTTCAGAAAATTTCAACCATAAAAGGCCACTCAAGCTTCTGTCATTACAATCCACCAAGATCAGTAAATATAAAAAATCTCTGCAGAAGTATCTAAATAATTCCACATTAAATGGATCTGTAACTAATGAAGGGGTTGCTGCTAGCAAACAACTTTATATTTCATTGTTTCATCTACAAATAAAGTGCTTGTTGCCCTTGAAGAATAAATTGCCTATGCTACATTAAAAAATGATAAGCTAGTAATTTTGCAATGGGCAATGGATGGCAAACTGATAAAGGGTTCATAGTTCCTAGGTAACTCCTCCAAAGGAGGACATTCATAGGACTGCAGCATCCACTCCCATTAAAGTACAACACAGTACAGTGTCAGCAATCCATCTGCATACTGTGGGAGTAGTACCCACAGCCTTCTGCATAAAAAGCAAGTATACTACCTGTTGTGCTACTAACAATACAAACAGACTTGGCATAAGCAGCACTAAACTTCTCTTCCCCTGAAGCTCTCATCTCCTTGTAAAATCCACTTGACATCAACTAAATCTCTGAACTTCACAGCACAAGAAATCTGGAAAAGGCCAACATTTATTGGGGGGGGGGGGCAAAGGCCCAAAACCAGGGACACATTTTAAAGATTGCCTGTATAATCTTAGAAAGTTGGTAAAATAAAGTGTTTTGTGTTACAATGTGTTTCCTGAAAGATAGGAAGACTGAAACTTAAAGAGTTATCATTATTTAGTGAATTCAATTTTCACTGATTTGCCAGAAAAACACAAATTTTAAGAGGAGCAGACCAAAAATATGAGCCAAACATTCTGTGAAAATCTGGACAGTGGAGAGCTATGGACTCAACTCCCTGAATCACAAGTGGTGGTATGGGTAGAGAATTCAGGCTCTTGTTTGAGCTTGAGTAAACTAACCACCAGGTATAACTAACTGGGGCATTTTACACACACACACACACACACACACACACACACACACACACACACACACACACACACACACACACACACACACACATGGGAGCAGCATAACTCCTGCAAATAAAAGAACAAATCTCTCCTTACCAGCATGACTCTGGCAGAACCAGAGGAACAGAGGCAGCATAACTCTTGTAACACAGAGCAATAAGAAAACAAGAACATCTAGTTTAGTTAGTTTAACTTCCAAACAGGAATCCAATTTAGCGTGAAAACTCCACTTCATTAATTTTTCCTGACAGGTCTTGCAGCTGTAAAAGTTGGGGGGTTCCCCCTTCCCCTGGCTCTATGGTTCCAGCACCCATGATTATACATAGCCATTTCTATCTCATCTCTTCCTGTCCTACCTGTTAGTAATTCAGCCTCATCTACCTCTAACATTGGCATATTTCATTCTTCCATAAACATTTCCATTTGTACCTTTTCTTGATTTCCATATTTTTCTGCTTTATACAAATTTTCATAAAATTTCCGAAATATTTCTAATACTTCTACATGGTCTCTTGTTATCTTCCTTATTTTAGGCTCCCTTAGCTTGGTGGCTGCCCTTTCCATTTTCTGTTGCCTGAGTTATTCTTCTCTAGAATTATTATCAAAAAACAGTTGCTTAACAACAATCTTTCTAAACTTGTGCATATTATCGAGGTAATCCCTTATTTTCTGTTTGGCATTCTGCAGTTGTTCCTTTTCTTGTTCTGACAGATTCCCCCTATTTTGCAATACTTTAACATTTGCCAATTCCTCTAAATAATTCTTCTTACTGTTTAACCATATCTCCCTTTCTTTTATTTCCAACCTAGTTTTAAATTCCACTTTAATTTTATCCCACTTCTTAGCTATGTTTTCAGAAGATAATTCTATCTTCTCTAGTAGCTCCTGAATTAATTCCACAACCCATTCCTTAAATTTCTCTCTTTTCAACCGATAGGTGGGAAAGCACCAGTGTCTCATTTTTATTTCATTACCTTGGCGTTTTTATTTTAATTATTGGTGCATGATCTGACATAGTTATTGGGTGCATTTTAAGACCTTCAATTAAATGCACATGTTCCTGTGAGATATAAAATCTATCTAGCCTAGCCCAGTTTTGTATCTCTGTGAGTAATATGTAAATTAACTCCAAACTCCTAGTACTGAATTCACATCTTCTATGCCAAATATTTGCATAAATTTCTTCAAAAATCTACCCTCCTTTGTTGTATTTTTCCTTCTAGGCCACACAGACACATCTTCACTGTTGCAAACCAAATTCCAGTCTCCACCTATAAGTAATATTCCTTATTGAAAGCTGATTATTTCTCCTAGAATTTTCTTAAGTTCCATTATAGCAGTTTTAGGGGGGATGTAAATGCATGCCAGCGTAATCTTCCTCCCTAGCCAGTAGCCCCTTAGTACTATGCATCTTCCATTATTATATTTTTTTCCTCTTCTATCGCTATTGGAGCTCCTCTTGCAATTAATATAAGTACTCCTCTTTTCCTTTGCCCCAGATATTCTGCTGAATAACCATCCTGAAAAACATTCTTTATCAAATTCACATGTTCAGTTCTTTCCAGGTGTGTCTCCTGTAGCATAACTATTTGCACTCTACATTTTTAATATAGTTCACTACTCTTTCTTTTTTATACTTACCTGTAAAACCATTCAGATTGAAAGACATTACAGAAAGCACCATTTTCTTATATAGTTATTATTACCACCTTTTATATATAACTGCTCTTTTGCTAAAGGTTTAGTTCCAACTTTTATGTTACATGTATATACTGTTCGGCAGGTTGGTCTTTTATACAGTTGTTTCATGTCATATCCATTTTCGCCTGTCACATCTTACATAACTTTTTGGTTTTTTTGAAAGCCCTCATACAGAACACCCCCCCCCCCAAAAAAAAAACTCCTAAAACCTATGAACTTAACAATAACACACAAAACTATGTACATCTTCAAATATTGAAGTTTTTGCTTCCTAATAAGAACATAAGTTCTAAGCTGATAGCTACACAGACAGGCTAAAGTTAACCAAAAAGAAAGGTTAGTGATGCTAAGACACATGGTACAGCCTGTGCTATTAGTAAGTGCTTTTTGATTTTGTATATCTTTATAACTCTCCCAGTTGAGAAAACACTTGAATGCCTTCAGTAAACACTTTCTCCAAGCCATTTCTCTTTATCAAATTGTCTTCTAGTGACATACAAACCATACACAAAACTGCTAAAGGTGCCTTGTTTATCAGAAAAAAAAGCCTTACAATATTCAATATTCTTTTTCATTTACTTGCTCTCTGTCTTAAAACAAAGGTCCTTAATCAGTCATTTCCCCATGCAAAATGAAAAAAAAAACATTAATTTGAACTCTGTCATGCCCCTTAACTAGGCTCCCATTTTCCAATTTTTAATTTTTTATTTTTTTCATTACATTGCCTATGCTTCTCAAAACTGCACAAGAAGAAAAAGAGAAGACAGGAGAAGAATAAAAACACCTATTTATAATCCCCATTACACCCAAAAATAGCATGCAAAGAAAACCATGAAACACAGCTACAGTACGATAAAGAAAAAAAAATGTTTTCTTTACTTACATTTAGCGTTCTCCCCTCTCTTCCCCTCCCAAAGCATGTTTCCAAACATTAATGACATGAAGTAAGGCATATATTTGAGTCCCCCACTCAGTGAACAAATGTTGCAGAAGTCCAATATTTCCAGATTTTCTTGTGCTGTTATATTTCACAAATATAATTACTGCATTGTAATCCCACATTAAGTTATTGATTTTATTACTGTTATTCTCCATCACCCAGATCCTGTCTCTGCTTCATTTCCAACGTACTTTCAATTCTTCTAGTCAGCTCTCATGCATGCTCCCTTCCTTCTCTCCAACATTTTCCTTTGAAATACTGGAAAAGGTTTCACAGATGCAGTCTCTCTATGGTCTTTATTACCAGAGGAACAAGAAACCAAATCTCCTTCTGTTTCACAGCTCAGTTTTTGTTGGACAAACTTGTATTTCCTCCTTAGCATGCACTTCATCAAAAAATAATTTTGTCCCTCCAGGGAAGAATATCTTGAAGACAGCTAGATACAGCAGTCTGAATCTCACACCTGCATCTCGACATTCTCTGAATAGTGGACTAAATTTACTTCTCCTTTGCCTGGGGTACAATGAGTAATCATTCTCCAGGGTCTATATCATGAAATCGAACTTCCAAAATGTCAAACACCATAAGTTCGAATTTGGAAGATCGAATTCGGATAACATCGACACTTCAAAACAGCAAATGTTTTCCCAGGGACACACACATAACACAATCACACCAAACACCTTCAAAACCTACACTAAACCTAACATGCACCACTATTTATGCACTAACCTTAACCCAGCCCTAACCCTAAAGTCCATCACTACCGCACACTTACCTGACCCGCACCCTAACCCTAAAGTCCGTCACTACCCGTTCGTACACTTACCTTGACCCGGTCCGAAAATGCCGAAGCTGCAGAAACAGCCAACTGAATTCTTTCCCTGGGAAAGAATTTGGGTTTCCGCAGCTTTGACATTCTCAACTTTTGACTTACCAGGTTTGGCCTTCCTGTATTCAGCATTCACAACATTCGATTTTGTGATATAGACCCCATTCTCCACAAACACTCTGCTGTCTCCTACTTTTAGTATTTTGTCCTTCTGCCACAGTTTTCACAAATTCACCTCTTTCTCCTGGTAGGATTGCATCCTTACTATTAAAGGTCTAGGTTGTTTTCTTATTGCTAGATTTGGAATATACACACGATGTGCCCGTTCAACTAATAAGTCCTACCCTGGAATACCAGTCCAGTTGCTTATTTGTGCTTTCATAAATTTAATGCAGTCTGTTCCTTCTAGCTTCTCTGGTATAGCTGAAAATCTCAAGTTTTCCCTACATGCTCTGTTCTCTAATTCTATTATTTTTTGAAACATCTCTTCCTGAGCAGTCTCATATTCAATCCGTCTTTTCTTCATTTCGACCTCTGATTTTTGCAGCTTTATCATCTCATCTGAATATCTGTTTAAAGTTTCTTCCATTTGTTGCAGCCTTTTGTTGTTTGTGTTGCTATACTCTATCAGTGTTTTGTTTATTTTAACCAGATCTGTATGCAGTTGTCTAATATCATCCTGTAGGTTATTGGAAGTAATGTCTGAAGGTTGCATTCCTTTTTGCTGAACACCTGTAGAACTCTCCCTGGTCAGTGTTTCTTCCTCACTTTTTGTAACTGATTTTCTTCCAGGTCATCTGTATTTCTTTATTCCTGGCATCCAGGCAGTGTACATACTAGCCGGTTACTAAAATTCACCCATAAACACAAGTCTACTGGCCTTCTCTGCTGAGTTTCTGTTTTTCACACTGGGAGAGCTAGAAACAAGCTGTTACTCAGTGTGCAGCCATCTTGGAACTCCCCATGAATAGCCTTAGTCTTATCCAAATAATATGTGAGCTGTCTATGCAAATCCAAGGTGTGAAGAGTCTTCACAGTGGCAGACTGCAGAGAAGAAAAAATGGAAGGCAAATTAATGGACCGATTAAGTGAAAACTCATTGACCACCTTGGGAAAAAAGAAGGATTAGTACAATCAGACACCCTGTCCCTGTGAAACTGAAGAAGATACTCACTTTTTAGCTGAAATAAAAAAAAAAAAAAACAGTCTTCCAAGTGCAATGTTTGCAAGAGCCTGGAGTCTAAAGGGGAGCAAGATGAGATCCTGAAGCTCAGATACTCTTTTAGCTGAAGTAAAGTCCAAAAGAAAAACAGTCTTCCAAGTGCAATGTTGCAAGGAGCCTGAGTCAAATTTTCAAGCACAAAACTGAGGTCCAGAAAGGTAGAAGAGGTTTCCTGGGAGGCTTGATATGAAGGACATCTTTAAGAAACTGTTTGAACTCAAACCTAGAGGCCACATGAAGAGTTTAGGGTAGACAAGCAGAAATTTCCTGATGGGTGTGACTTAAGAAGAATATTACAACCCAGCATGGAGCAGATCACAAAAATAAGAGAGAACCATAGGAATCAGCACTGAAAAAGGATCCTGGTTATGAGAGAGGCACCAGTCAGAAAATCTCCATTTGGACAAATATGGTTTCCTGGTAGTGGGTTTTCTGGCCTCCTGCAGAACCTGAAGCACATATTCAGAAAACATATGTCTAAAAGGAATCAAAACCCTATTACCACAGAGTCAGTTGAAGAGTGCACAAGTGAGGATGGAAAAGAGACCCCTTGTCTTGTGTGAGAAAGTCCACCCGGTGAGGTAACTTGTGATGATTGCCCCTGTCCAAGTGAAAAAGAAAGGGGAAGCAATGCTGTTGGGCCAAAAGGCAATCACCACAATACTTTGAGAGAGTCTTGCCTGATCTTACGCAGGACCCTTGGAAGAAAAGGAAGGGGAGAGAAGGTGTACAGAAACACAAGCCAGAGAAGTTGGGACTCTGGAACAGAAGACAGGAAGTTTTCTATTCATAGGGGAGGCAAAAATCTCTACTTGAGGAACACACCACTGATGAAAAATGTCCAAAAACACATCTCTGTGAAGCATCCATTCGTAAGCTTTTGTACTGGACCTGCTCAAAAAGTATTCCACTATAATTTGCTCTGAAAGAATGTACACAGCCCTAACAGTCACTTGCTACTGGACAGCTAGATCCCAGACCTGAAGAGTGAGCCTGCAAAGAAGGTAGGACTATGTACTCCCCCCTTGCTTGGTGACAGACCACATCAGTGTGGTGTTGTCTGTGAAAACTTTGAGGGGCCCGGAAAGAAAGAGGGTATAAAAGGCCTGAAGAGCGAGAAGGAGGGCCGTCATCTCCTTGATGTTGATGTGGTCTGAGCTCTGATGAAGAGGTCAGAGACCCTGAACCTTGTGAGAAATGAAGGAAGCTCCCACTCCCTGCCTTAGGTATCCAAAAAGAGGTCTTGAGTTGGGATTGGAGGTTAGAAAGAAAGCTGCGGGTGACAGAAAGTTGACAAATCCACCACTGAAGCTTGAGCTTGAGATAGGGAAGGAAGGGAACTAGGAAGTCCAGAGTATAACAATGTTGTAGCCACACTGATTTGAGGTACCACTGAAGTTTTCTCATATGTAGCCTGGCCAGAGGCATCATAGGAATAGTGGAAGCCATAAACCCAAGGACCCTAAGAAAGTTCCTGGCTGTGATAGAAGCTAAAGAGACTGGAAAAAAAGCAATCAGAGAAAGATACTAGAGGAAAGGCAGGGATGCCAGAATGAGAATGGTTTGGATCCTGCCACTGAGGAAAAACATGATCTTGAGAGGAAACTAAGACTGTTTTTTAAAATTTTACGGTGCACCCCAGACTTCGCAGCAGGGAAACAGTAAACTGGAGGTCGTGAAGCAGAACCTCGGGTCTTGAAGAAGAACCTCGAGGGATAAGGCCTAAATGAGCAGGTCATCCAAATAAGGAAACATCTCCACTCTCATTCTGCAAAAGGCAATAACAGGAGCAAGGCATTTGGTGAGTTTCTTTGGGGCAGTAGAAAGGCCAATGGGCAAAGAAAAGAACTAAAAATAAAAGAAAGAAACAGAGAAATGTAAAACTTTCCTGACAACGGGATGGATGGGATATGAATCTAGACATCTTTGAGATGTAGAGGTGCCAGAAATGCCTGGGGAAGAAGAAGAGGGGACAAATTTTGAAGGGACAACATCCAAAAAGAGGGGACCTTTAGAAAGGTGTTGAGCTGAGAAAGGTCCAGAATTAGTTTTCAGGTGCCCTCCTTCCTGGGAACCAAAAACATTCTAGAATAAAAGCCCTTGCCCTCCTGGGCACGGGGCACAACCCGAATGGTGCCCTGGACCAAAAGAGCATGAATCACTTCTGGAAAGAAAGGAAGTTGTTGATTTGTTGACAGCAAAACCATTAGAGTACTATATTTCCATTCAGGAGCAACTAGCTGTACAATTGTCATCTGCTTGCAGTACCAAAGAGGTGCTTTACAGATGCTTTAGCTGCTAAATGTCTGCACCACCATGACCTATTTGGTGTATATGGATACACAGCAGGGCAAGCCATCCTGTGGAAGTGGTTGTATTAAGGGGACAGATATGAAGAAGTTATCAAAGCAAATGTAATGTTTCTTCAATCAAGCCCCTCCTCGAGTCCATGACCACACCATGTATCAGCCCAACCTCTGTTCCATCTTGCCAGAGTAAATGTGAAATTCACAGATGTACCCATTCACGGGATCTACCAGCACACAAACCTTCATGACATACTTCTCTGGCTTGCCTGGCATATACCATCTAAACCCCAGCCAGACACAGAATCCAACTATTTCTCATTGATAGCTACCTCACAATAGAGGTTGTAGGACATCCTGCAAGCCTAAAGCATGACATCAAGTATGAGACACATGGTACAACTTAATGAATCCCCTTGGAGTCACAGGGTGGGTTTCATGCAGTCATCATTGAAGTGAAAACACTGCATTTTTCAAACCATTCCTTTGGTATGTATTCAGCTGTGAGGAATCCACATAAGAGGTCCATTTTCTAGTACTACCAGTACTCTGGAACAGAAACTATAGAAATACTTATACACACACACACACACATATATATATATATATATATATATGTATATGTATATATATATATATATATATATATATATATATATATATATATATATATATATATATATATATATATGTATATATATATATATATATATATATATATATATATATACAGTGTATGTGAGTCCAGTACTCATCAACCTTCTGTGCTTCAGCCTGCTTGAATGCAACACATCAGTTGGTTTCACTGGCAATTATGCAGTAGGGTTCTTATAGGAACATCAAATTCATGAAGTCTAGCTCTGTCTTTTCTAGATCAAAGATGGTAACAAGGCAAAGAGGGTCAAGAATGCCATCAGTTCATAAGGCTGTCAGAGGTTTATTCGACATAATATATTTATAGGAAGTGCCTGTTCAATATGCAAGTACAGGGCAAACTGTGTCACTTTCCCACGCACTGTGTAGTACATGTATGGCTGAATTCATGGCCCTTACTGGTACCATTCACTGTGGTCTCCATTAATTTCTATAGAATCACTGCTGCACACAGGTGCAAAAGGCATCTGATCATCTATGGGAATATCAGAGCATCTGGAGGACTGCAGCTGCTGTCCACTACTGTTGCCATGCTCATTCTTCCACATTACTAGAATCAAGTCATAATCAGTGTCTGCAGGGCCTGCCATTAGTGTGGACATAACCATTCTTCACCAATGTCTGAGGGTCTACACCCTCTGAATCATAATCTGTTTGATTATGAGCCTAGCATATGGTCTGCGTGACCACCACAGTGAATACTTTTTAGACTGTTCTGTACCACCCTCACAGGAAAGTTATCTTCAATAGCAACATCAGTCTGCCTCTCTGCATTGGTACAGACACTGTATGTCACATGGCAATTGCTTGTAACAGGTGGTAATGGAGAACCACCACCAGCAACATCATATGTGTGGTCATTGCCCATCTCTCAAAATCAGGCAAGTGGCAGGTCATCACCTGCATCATACTTGCAGCCTCACAACTGTTGGCTATTTGGTAGAATGAATTTCAAATTATTGCAGTCGTAAGTTCAGCTGAAAAACAATAGGAAGTGAAAATTATAAGGTTACTTGCCTGTAACTATTCATAGGTTCATAGGTGTATACTAGGCTAATGACCAACAGGGTGCTTAAAAGCCTAGCCGTGCAACCCAAATTTGATCCCTAAGTTTGATTTATCTTTGATTTATTGGAGGTTATTCACTGACTGCCTCTGTCCATCAGAGACATAGGAGCCAGACCAGAGGTAAATTTCCAATTAGTCATCCATTGGTCCAAGTTGCACTTAAATAAGGACAGGGAGAATGGGAATTCTCTGAGAAAATATTTGTCTCTCAAACTTCCTATTTTTGTTGCAAGTGATGTTCCACTTGCTGCATTTGTCTGGTCAGGTAGATACCAAAGTTGCATTATACTGTGTGATGGACCTCAAGAGGGTGTCATGCCTTTGCTTATAAGTTGAGCATGACTAGTGATTCAACCTCAAAATTTATAGCTGACTAGAATATGGTATGGGATTTTGTCTTTCGTGATCTGCAAGTGGAGGAACTCCAGTTAATCTTCTTGTATGGCCATACTAGAGGCATGCTTGTTACTGATGTTTATTAAGACACCTCCAACGTTAGCCCTTTTCCGTGCAGCTACTGGTCTAAAAGTGTGGAAGGCACTGAAACCTTGGACTGCTGGGGTACTCTGTCACTTTGAACCATGTCTCAGTAATTGCACAGATATCTATATTTTCAAGTGTGAGGAGGACTTGGAGGGAGTGTAGTATTTTTTATTTAGGTGCCTAGCATTGAGCAGTAACACCTTGAGGTACTGTTGAGTTGATTTTGTTGTGTCAGTAGGTTTTCCAATTTGGCAATGCCTAAAAAAGGACTATGGCAGCAGACAAAGCCTTAGCCAGTATTCAAAAGCCTAGAAGGAAAAGTGCAAATATCCTTGGCAAAGCAATGTGGTCTGTCAGTCATGTCCTCCCAAGTTGGCAAATATTGGATCTCCTTAAAAAGACACCAGAAAGACAGCCAGTTGTTGAAATCAGTCATTTTTACTCATATTGTGACATTGTCCTCTGTGATTGTAATATGCTGCTTACTGCTAGGCCTGAGACACATAGCCTGATAGCTCCCTAAGGTTTCTCTTCATACAGTCCATGGAGGTACATCTGAGGTCATTTACACCCACATGGACCATGATGGAATCATGCTGGTACCTGCCACATAATGACATGAGTCTGTGTGTGATTTGGTGGATCCTGGCTCCAGATAAGCAACTAACAGTTCTCTTCTTGTTCCACCTTGTTAGGGGGCATCAGTATGTCTTACAATTGAGTCCCTTCTGACAAGAGAGTCCTGGGAAGTGTGTTTGCTTGCCTCAGGAGCTTAGTGTTTGGAGGTCCACTGAAAATGACAGTACATGTGGTGTTAGGTAGTGCTTTTTCTGAGTGCATTTTGGGCTTGCTGAAGCATGTGGTCTAGGTGATCTTTGTTATTTAGGAAGACTGCTTTTAAGTGCCTCAGCATGTGTTAGTCTATGTATGTGCTGTGTACTATGTGAGGTTCATAGGCTCATAGGTAGGTCCTAGGCTATCTGCCTGAAGGCCTTTATAAGCCTAGCCAGAATGTGTTGGCTTTCGCCGCCCCTTAGATTAGTTCCCTGTGCCTCTGTCCAGCAGAGCCACTGAAGTGATCCCCGGGGTAAACTTTCTGCTTCCCATCCGCTCATCAAGGTTTCTCTTGAAGAGTGTTAGCAAGGAGCTCTGCCTAATGTAGATTGGAATCTTGTTCCAAAGCATGGGAAGTCTCTGGGAAAAGAATCTATCCCTCCAGCACGTCCTATTTATTGTTGTGGTGAGGTTTAGATTCCTAGAGCATGTGGCTCAAGGGGATAAGGTTTTCTTTAGGTGGAGCATGTCCATCAATTCTGGGTTGGACATGGCCTTGTATGTCAGGCAGAGTTCACCTCTGAGTAGGTGGTATGCATCCGAGTACAGCTGGAATTTCTTCAGTCAGGCTGCATAGGGCATCTGTTTGAGGCCAGTGATCCTCTTGGTGAGGTACTTCTGTGGTCTTGCCAGCTGTTGCAGGTGTCTTCTAAGGTACATCCCAAATGGGTCTGATGAGTGATGAGTAGAGGGGCACAATGACCTCTTTTGATCTGGATGCAAATCCTTTTATGATTAGGTGGGTCACATAGAAGGATTTTCTAACCACTTTGGCAATGTGATTATCAAAGGAGAGATTACTATCTACTTGGGTCCCCAGATCCTTTATTACATTTTCTGTATTTAGGGGACTACCACCTATGTGGTAGTTTGTGGTTACTTTGTTTTTTCCAAAGGGGATGACTATGCACTTTTTGGCATTTAGCTTGAGGCCATGATTTTGACACCAGGTATCCGTCTCAGTGAGACCCTTTTGGAGGATGTCTGTGTCAGCCAGAGAGCCAATTATAGCCCCTAGTTTGCAGTTGTCTGTGAACTTGGTCAGCCATAGTCCTCCTGTGCTTACCTGTACATCTGAGAAGTATATGCCGAACAGGAGGGGTCCTAGGACTGAGCCCTGGGGAAAGCCACTTGTAACCGGTTCAGAGTCAGACCTAGCTCCCGCAACTCTCACCATGTGGGATCTGTCCATGAGTCAACTGGCAACCCATCTTGTGGCACAGCAGTTTATGTTCAGGCTGGTGAGCTTGTCTATAATACCAGAATGGGGAATGGTGCCAAAGGCCTTTGCGAGGTCTAGGTATGCTGTGTGTAACACCTTTCCCTCATCTATAGCCTTGGTAACTGTCTCAAAGAATTCCACCAGGTTTAGGAGGCATGATCTGCCCTTAACAAAGCCGAACTGGGTAGGGTCCACTGTTTGGAGGTTCCCAATGTCTCTGTTAATGAGTTCCATGATGATGCGCTCCATAGCCTTGCAGACCAAGCTAGTCAGGCTTATCGGGCGTTAGTTCCCGGTGTCTGTTTTGGCTCCACCTTTGTGGAGTGGAATAACCATTGCTGTGCACCACTCTATGGGTACGTAGCCTGTGGAGAGGCTGAGTTTGAACAGTGTGTTTAGGTGAGTGGTTAGTCCGTCTTTGAGCTTGTGTAGAACGCAGCCTGGGACACCGTCCGGTCCCATTGATGCTGTGTTTTTGGCTTTGTAGTGGGCTGTTTTAACCTGAGTGTCTGTGATTTCAGGGGCTCTACATTCTTCTGGTATGGTTATGGGCCCTTTTGGGGGTGAGAGGGGGGTGAAGTTTGCACTGAATTTGTCTGCCAGGATGTTGGCAATATCAGTTGGTTCAGTGTATTCTGTGCCATTCTGCACTGACTCTGAGCAGATCTGAGCATTGCCACTTAGATTCTTGACATAGCTAAAGAATGCCTTGTGGTTATCTTTGGAGTCCTTGGCAATTTTTCTTTCGAAGCTCGCCTTGGATGATTTTATGAGGGATTCTGGTTTCTTGCTGATACTGATCAGGGATGTCTTCCCTTCTTGGGATTTTACTCTTTTCTGTACTAGATTCCTCCTTCTATTGTATAGCTTGTTTATGGCAGGGGTCCACCAGACTGGTTTCCTTTTCTTGGAGGAGTGAGTCTTGGTTTTGCTTGGGATAGCATGATCTATGCATTCTTATAGGTGCCTGTAGAATGCATAAGTAAAGGATTTTGCAGCTTGGACAGCATTATCCTTTAGCATGGGGGCTTTGAAACTTTCCACCTCGGTCTTAAGTAATGTGAAGTTTGCTTTTGAAAAGTTTTTCACGGTGGTTTCCTTGTCCAGGGGTGGGGGAGGAATGTGGATATTCAAAGTGATTTGTTTATGGTCAGATCTAACCAGCAAGGGGTTGGCCTCCGGTGTGGAACACCAGTCGCCCATGTTGATGATGACCAGGTCCAATATGTTGTCACCTCTGGTGGGAGTGTTCACCAGTTGATCCAGGGCATTTGAGTTTACAAATTCTAGGAAATGTTGGGCAAGGGAGTCAGTAATTGAGTAGTTCTCCCAGTTAATGTTTGGGTAGTTGAAATCACCCAATATTAGGGTGTTTGGTAGGACCTTTATGTTTCCCAGTGTTTCCAGAAATGCGGAATGGGAGTCCTGGGACATGGTAGGTGATCTGTAGCAAGCTACAATTTGAATTGCAGTTTTGCCCGTTGTTAGTTGCACGTGGATGATCTAAAAAGCATTGTGCTGTGCCACTAACATGGAGGTGTGGGTATCCTTGATGAATATGGATGCTCTCCCACCTTTTGTATTTCGGTCCGGGTTCTGTGGCCAAAATGTATGGTATGAGTTGTAGCCTGGTAGTGTTGGGGTGCTCTCTGGAGCCTTAAACCAGGTTTCTGTTACTGCACATATATCAATTTTCTTCATACTGAGGAGTGCCTCGGGTGTGAGCATTTTGAGGTTTAGACTTCTGGCATTGAGTAGCATTACCCTCAGATTTTTGTTACTTGTGCTATTTCCAGTGATGGGTTTGTCTTTTGAGCCTTGCCTAAAAAAGACACTATGGAGGGTGGCAAGAGCCTTGGCCAGTATTCGAAAGCCTAAGGGTGACAGGTGCAAGCCATCTCTAACGAAGCAGCGTGGATTGTCGTGCATGTCATCCCAGGCAGACAGACACTGGATCCCCTTTGAATGACACCAGAAACTTAGCCAATTGTTGAAACTGATCATTTTTTCTTTATACAGTGGTATCATTCTTGGTGAAGGCAGGATGCTAGTCAGGGTCATACCAGCCTGGGCTACGTGATCAGAGAGCTCTTCCATGTCTCTTTTCATGTAGTCCAGGGAGGTACATCTCAGGTCATTCACACCAACATGGACAATGACAGAGTCATATTTGTACCTGTTCTGGAGTGACCTGAGTGCTTGTGTTATGTGGTGGATCCTGGCACCCGACAGGCAGCTAACAGTAACCTTCTCCTTATTCAGCCTAATAAGTGGGACATCAGTGTGCCTAACTATAGAGTCACCTATTACTCGTATGTTGGGTATGTTATTTTGCCTTAAGGGCTGTGATTGCGTGGCACACTGGTTTTGTGAAGTATGTGTTTCATGGTTTGTGTTGGGGGGGTGGAGGTTGCTTGGATGTCTTCTTTGGAGGTTTCTGTTGCTTTTGCATATTTTTATTTAGAGCCTCCGAGTATGTTTTCATGTATTCATGTGTGTTTTTTGCCAGTGCTGGTTTAATGGGTCTGTGTGAGGCTGGTGGCGTGATGCCATTATTTCCCTTCTCCTCTTGACTGTCTGATCCAGTCTTGGGTTGAGAGAGCTTAGCCTCCAGTTTGGCTGTATAATTGCATCTCTCGCATGTATTAGTGTTTGGTGGTAGGAGGAGAGGGTTGTCTGTGTACAAGAGGCAGTTGGAACATTGCCTCAAAATGCCCAGATTCACCAGTTGGTCTGGAGAGTACACCTGAAACTGCCCTTTGGACATGCCTGGATAGGTACAGTAAGCTGTTTTACTGAATGGCTGGTAAGAGTGCAAAACTGGGCAAATGCAGTTTTTGTAGCAAGGAAATGAAAGAAATAGATATTAGCCCAAAATGGCCAATAAACTACTAGTTTCTGGGCTGACACCACTCCTCCAGGGACAGATAGGCTGCTCAAAGCTCCCCTCTCTCATAGGTGAACAGAGAAACTTCCTTCTATTCAAGTAAGGTATGGGCAAACACAGAGATTTGTAACACAGCCCTGAATTCAGCACTAACCTGAAAAATGGACTATACTAGCTTAGAAAGGTAGAAAACAAGTATATATTTTTTTTTTCAGCAAATAAAGCAGATACAACCAAAAAAAACTTTAAATGCACAGAAAAGGATGCTTATTGTTATATATATCAGTTCAGAGTTCTAGTCAATGCCCCTAGTAATAAAGTAGAAAGAAACACAAATACAGTAAAAGCAGATGAATAAAGTGCAATTTTATATATATATATATATATATATATATATATATATATATATATATATATATATATATATATAAAACAATAGAAAATGAGCAAACTGATTTAAACAAGTTACCCAATTAACCAGAAAAAAGCTCAAAACTGAGCCTGGTTCCAGCAGTCTTCAATCAGACAAGTTCTAACTGCACACTCCCGCTACTAGGGTGCAGGGGAACCTTCTCCAAAAAAAGATGGCCTGGATCAGTACTCAAGTTATACAAACGAAGCTAGATTCAGCAGGCCTGAATCTGGTCCTATGCTACAGCAACAAGGTGCACCAATTTCAGAAAGAAACAGTTCAAATAAGCAGACACAATAAGCCTGTGACCAGAAATTCCCAGCTCAGAAG
Organism: Protopterus annectens; assembly: GCF_019279795.1. Taxonomy (NCBI): domain Eukaryota; kingdom Metazoa; phylum Chordata; order Ceratodontiformes; family Protopteridae; genus Protopterus; species Protopterus annectens. Next base: position 1,177,903,424 of record NC_056744.1, on the reverse strand, counting down.
GGAGAATCCAGCCTCTCCTCCCACAAGAGTGCAGACCACAAACCTTCTTAATGTAGAATAACTGGCCTGAAGCCCAAGTGCTTAAACCAGAACTAATACACTTTTAGAATAGCAGACACTGCACGTTCAATCAGCAATTCCCAGCTTAGAAGGATGTAAGCTACCTGTCCTGCCACAACAGTGCAGACCACAAACCTTCTTAATGTAAAACAACTGGTATGAAGCCCAAATGCTTACACCAAAAGACTTAGAATAACAATTACAATTTAATCAGGCTACTACCAAGCAGTAATAAATGCAGCAGAATAAATAAAAGTGAGTACTTTTAAGAAGAGGCAAAAGCAAAATAAAGTACGAAGAAACACAAATACAGTAAGAGCAGATGAATAAAGTGCAATTATTTTTTGTTAGAAAAGTGCAAGGAGAGAGTAAGGAAGAATCTAAGTGGGTTAGCCTTCTCAAATCTTCTCTCTGTATTAAGTAGAGTGAACACTAGACTCAGAATATGATCTCACTGTATTAGGTTAAGTAGAGTGAACATTAGACTAGAATATGATCTCACTGTATTCGGTTAAGTGAGCAAATGAGATGGACTCAGGAGGAGTATTCAAATACAGACTTACAGGAGGGGCAGGCAATTCCAGTGCCACCAACATTAACACCAAAACAAGAACAGGTAGGGTGAGTAGGGGTAGACACACAGCACACACACTTCAGTGAAACACACAATTAGGTACAGTAAAAAATGAAAAACAATACTTTTAAAACTGCAAGTTTGTACTTAACATCAGCTTCTAATGCAGGTGATTATAATCAAGCAAGTCTCTCAGAAGTTGAGCATAAAATGGTTTCTCAAACTTTGTGGCTAGCGCTGAAAGTACAGAGGAATCCCTCTAGACTAACAGTTAAATATCAGATAGCAAGAAGTGAGAAGATCACCACCCCCTCTTATAGCAGAGAGACACACAGCACACACTATTCAGTGAAACACACAATTAGGTACAGAAAAAAATGAAAAACAGTACTTTTAAAACTGCAAGTTTGTACTTAACTTCAGCTTCTAATGCAGGTGATTATAGCCAAGCAAGTCTCTTAGAAAGTGAGCATAAAATGGTTTCTTAAAGGCTAACAGTTAACTATCAGATATCTTACAGCAGAGAGACACACAGCACACACTATTCAGTGAAACACACAATTAGGTACAGAAAAAATGAAAAACAGTACTTTTAAAACTTAACTTCAGCTTCTAATGCAGGTGATTATAGCCAAGAAAGTCTCTAAGAAGTTGGGTGTTATGTGTGTTGTTTCAAAACCTGATGTGGACTTGTGTGCGAGAGTTTAGCCTTCATTGTCATTGTGTAATTACATTTCTCCTCTCCTGTACTGTGTCATATTCTTTAAGGATTACGTGGTTGTCAGTAAACAAGAGACAATAGCTACATTGTCTCAAGATGCCCATATCCACCAAGCTGGCAACAGAGAAGTTATAAAATTGCATATCCATAACATCCAGCCCTTTGATTTGTGAACTACAAGGGGGTGCTGCATTGCAGTTTGCAGATCAGTATATGTGTATGTACCTTTAAGAAGCTATCCAAGCACTTGCACAAGTGTATAAATACTGAGCATGTGCTTGCCTGACTGCCATTTTGTAGCTAGCTGTTGAGATGTAAGCATGTGTGTATGTAAGGACTGTCTGTTAACTAGTTTGTTTGTATTTTATTATGCTGCTATCCATCCTGATGTGTTTCTATGTATTAAAGCATCTAAATGAAATACCCCACCTGCTTGTCTTCAATGTTAGAGAGAGACAAGCAACATGGTGTCAGAAGTGGCATGTCTAAAGGACATGGTGCCAGAAGCAGCAAGTCTAAAAGGGCATGGAGACAGAAGAGGCATACCTAAAGGGCAAGAGAGGCGGCATGGCCAAAATGACTTAAGACACTTGCTTGGGACTGATGAAATATACAGCAGTGAATCATCCCTAAAATGTGCATACTTTGCAAAACAGGTCAGAAACAAATTTAATTTATTAAAACTTGTTCAGCACTATTTCTTTTTCGCAAGATATGAAATGAGGCATACAGAACATTCTAAATGATATTTGCATAAACCGATATGTACGATACTGATAAAAATATTTGAATTACTACAGAAAATGTTTGAAATAAAGTCCAAATTGCATAAAATGAATAAAATAAGTGGAAACTACCACATTTTCACAAAGCATGTACTTTCATATTAAGCAAAGGTATCCAAGTTATCAGAAGTGTATAAAGTGTTTGCATGTTTGTGCAGTATTACACTAAAGCTATTTCACAAAAGTACAGCCATTATAGGGCATATTTCACAGAATACAGCCATTGCAGACCATATTTCGCAATGTACAGTATTTCTAAGAGTTGTGCATTTGAATGTTCTTACAAGCTCACAGAACAGTTTGTTCATACATAATTACAAGAACCATATTTTTAGTGTGTTTGTGTATACTTTGTGGCATGGCAGACGGATTTTGAAGACCCAGCGTACTTGTGTTTGTCAGTAATATTACTGAGAACTGAAGAGTGTTTGAGCAAGATTACGACATTTTCATACAGGCTGCATTTTCTGATAAAGATGACCACACAAAGGCATTCATTCTACTTAATTTAGCTGGGTCAGAATCTATAAAAAGGTAACATTAATTTGTGTATGCACCTGCTATCTGTACTGGAGAGAGGGAAAACCGTCATATTGTTGTACCGGCTGAGTCAAGGGAAGACCCAGAGTGCTTGAAACATAAATTTAGTGAAATGTGTAACCTCCAAATGTTACTATGGAGAGGCACTTAGTTTACACAAGGGATCAAAAGCCTGGTGAATTTTTTGCAGCATATATAACTGACCTGAGAAACAAGCTAAAATGTGCAGATTTGGTGACTTAAGGGGTGAGTTGATAAAAGACAAATGTGTGTGGTATTAAAAATGATGCTGTGAGAAAGATTTTGGTTTGTAACAATGATTTAACTGTGAATAAGGCTACTGAGATTTGTCAGATATATGAGCTCACAGAAAAGCACACAAATATGCTTACAAATGAGAATAGCTCAAGAAGGCACAGTGATAAAGCTCATGTTGATAGTATGCAGCATGTGGTTAAAAGAAACAGGTTCAAGCACATGGCAGTAACTGTAGGCCCTGCAGCACTCACTGACAAACCCCAGAACTATCTAGCAAATTCCAGAGAGAAAGAGCTTTTGGCAATTTTGTTTGCATGTTCAAAGTTCCATGATTATGTTTATGGTAGACCTATCCAGATCGAAACAGACCACCAACCTCTAGTCACTATTTTGAGAAAGCTTATGCATTCAGCTCTAGACCAACTGCAACACATGATGCTGAGATTGCAAAAGTATAACTTCAATCTTGTCTACAAGAAAGGCAAATGTCTTTATCTTGCTGATACATTATCCAGATCATCCAGAAACATCACAGAACAGCATTAGAATGAGAACCTTGATTTTGAAGTCATGGAAGTGAGAAATTTTTCTTCCACGTCTTGATGAGCTGAGAGATCACACAGCCACAGATCCAGTTTTATAGAGGCTCAACCACTTTATCAAACAAGGATGGCCATCAAAGCAATCTAGTTTACCTCAAGAAGTGCAACTTTATTTTCCATACAGAGATGAGATTTTGTCTGACAATAGTATCATAATGAAAGGTCTGAAAGTAATTGCTCCAAAGTCCTTGCAACAAGAATGCATTACTATCTTGCATCATGGTCACCCAGGAACCGACTCTACCAAAAGAAGGGCAAGAGAGCTAGTATTTTGGCCTTCTATGTCAAAAGATATTGAGAGAGCACTTTTATCTTGTTCAGTGTGTAATAGTACAAAGCCACGACAACAGAAAGAACCACTTCAGCTAAACCAGACTCCAAAACTACCTTGGTCGACAGTAGCCACTGACATCTTCGAATGGAATGGTCAACATTATTTGGTGTTAGTAGACTTACTCCAATTGGTTTGAGATTGACTTACTTCCAAACCTAGCATCCAGTACTGTCATTACTAAGATGGAGCATCATTTTGCAGTGTATGGTAGACTGCACAAAGTTATTTTTGACAATGGTATACAGTTTATAAGCCAACAGTTCAAAAGATTTGCCGAAGAATGGGACTTTACTCATGTCACAAGTAGCCCTGAGTATCCACAGTCAAATGGTTTGGCAGAACGTGCAGTTCAAAGTGCAAAACAGTTACTAGAGAAGTCAAAATGAGATAATAGTGATGTTTTCCTGAATGTCTTGAATCTCAGAAATGTTCCTCATGATAAACATCTTGGTCCACCTGCTCAGAGACTTTTGTTGAGACAAACCAGAACCAGTTTACCAATCAGTAGTCAATTGTTGGATCCATGTGTCAAGAACACCTGGTCCGTGAAAGCCAATCTGTTGAAGAAGCACCTAACCCAGAAGTCCTACTATGATAAAACCAGCAAACCGCTCAATCCATTATGAGAAGGAGAAGTGATAAGGATGCAGACGTTATGATCAGATTGGTGTAGTGAAGAATATTTGCCCAGAGCCGAGATCATACATTTTGTAATCACAAGGAGCAGTCTTTAGGCAGAATTGGAAACATTTGAGACCCATGTTCGAGCCTATACCACAGCACATAGCCTGTGAAAAAGACTATCTCAGAGTGAGTTGTCCAGTGTTCCAATTCCAGAGGACATTCCCATTCCTGTGATGAATACAGAAGTTCCTGATAGGAGTTGTGCACTACAGTCTGTCCCTGTTCCTAAATTTGATACAAACTTATGTTACAAGATATGGTCATATCTCTAAACCCTGTAGTAGATATGAAGCAACTTGGACATGAACATTGTGTTTGTTTCTAACATATGTAATAACGCATGTCTAGCTCTAATATTGTTTTTTCAAAGGACAACCTTTTTAAGAGGGAGGATATAGATCAATGTGTGTGTATGTACCTTTAAGTAGCTATTAAGAGGGAGGATGCAGATCAATGTGTGTGTATATACCTTTAAGAGGCTATCTAAGTGCTTGCACAAGTGTATAAATACTGAGAACGTGCAAGCCTGGCTGCCATTTTTGTAGTTAGCTGTTGATATGTAAGGATGTATGTATGTAAGGTCTGTCTATTAACTAGTTAGTTTGTATTTATGATGCTAATATCCATCCTGATGTGTTTCTATGCATTAAAGCATCTAAACGAAATATCCTGCCTGCTTGCCTTCAATGTTAGAGATGAGTGACAGAGTTAAAAGACTATTAAGGGTGATTTGTTTGTGCAGACTAATAAGGGTGCTTTATTTGAGCAGATAAAGCTAAAAGTACTAAATTTTACTAACTTTCATATTTATACAATTCTTCTTCTTCTTTCGTCTTTTTCTCGGTTAGGGGTCGCCACAGCGGGTCACCTGTCCGCTCATGATTGGCAGTGGAGTTTTACAGTGTCGAGTTGCCAGCCCGGCGCCCAACCTTCCACAGAAGGCACACACACACAAACACTCACCCACACCTAGGGCCAATTTAGAGTGTCCAATCCACCTACAGCATGTCTTTGGGATGTGGGAGGAAACCGGAGCACCCGGAGGAAACCCACGCGACCACAGGGAGGACATGCAGACTCCGCACAGAAGGCACCCCAGCCGAGAATCGAACCAGAGAACCTCTTGCTGTGAGGTAGCTGATTACTAAATCTGCAAGTATTGCCACCTGAGGCCTAACTAGCTGTTCTTAGCTTGTTGGCACACAAGGTATTTGCACTGTATTGCTGCTTTACAGATTACAGTTTTATGGATTGTTCTACAAAGAAAATTTAGTTTCTAGGTGGTTGCTACTGTATAGGGTAATGCTAACCCATGCAAACATATAAAATGTATAGAATCACAGAAAAAACAGAAAACTAAATAATGAGCCCTCTGGCCAATAAAATAACCACACTATGAGTCTTTATGTGTATTTACCAAGCACACATCTCCTGCCACAAGATGACTAAACCCGATCCATTGATGTAAAAATACAGTAGAAGTGACCCATAAGTGCAGTGCTAACACAAACCACTTAAACAACTAGTTGGAAATCGCTTGCTGAGGGTAATTTCATGACAATAACAGTGAGAAGAAGAGCATGTAAAAAAAAATCTGTGAAATGCACACATAAAAGCAGGAAACAAAAGCAATCACTGAAAATAACGTAAGTGCGATTTAGCAATCAAAGTACTTGACTTTCTGTGGATGGCACTATATATAGGTAAAACATTTCTAGAATGCATGCTAGAACTACAAGCTTTGCTGAGCTCCAGAAAAATGAGCAGGAGACCTTATGTAGTAAAGGAGGTATACTCAAGATCAATACTGGTTTGCTGGGTAGGCATTCAGTATTATGGGTCTACGGAAAACAACAGGTAAGAAGAGTACAGAAGTAACTTGCACAAAAGTCAGTAGCAATGAAAGAGGTGGGGAGGGACTTTGGAAATCAGATAATCATAAGGGGCGGAGGGCAGAGACATGGCCTTTTAAAACAATAGCAGCAGAAGGGTGTGAGGGTTCGGAAATGTTTCAAGGAGCCGACAAGCTAGCAATCAAATAAAGGTAATATGGAGCTCTTTCAGAAACTTTAGCTTAATGAATTAGTGGGGGATGGGGCAGGCAGAGACAATTCTTTCACTACTGACCATCTACTACAGTTTAAGGCATCACTCTATGCAGAAATTTACCAACAACACGATTTATTGGAAAAATGCAGTAATAAATGATTAAAGCACACATCTGGTTGCAGGAGTACACAATTCTGTCACAACTGCAAATTGAACTACATCATGGTTTAAAACATAAGCAGATACCTTTTACAAGTAATTCTGCTTGTGGAAATAGAAGTGCAGAATAACTAAGGTCCATGAACAAACTAAAAAATTCAATCAGATGGAATAGAGCAGAAAAGTACATAGTATCACCACACACGTCAGTATAAGTACACTTAAATATTTAAGCAAAATTGAAATAAAATAATTTAATTCTCTTTCCATTTGTTTTGAAAAGCTAGTTACTGTCAATTCCACACTTCTCCATGTCTAGAGTAAAGGACACTGAGCCTCTATCTGTATTCTCTTTCTTTATATGTGTACATGTTACTACTAAAGTGGTGCTGGGGGACAACTGTGTAAGGAAAAGTTCCTTAACAGTTGATGATTGAATAGATCACTGTTGTTGTAGCCTAAGCTTTATGGGTTTCATTCTATGCCAAGAATAAGGCAACCATAACCTAATCACTGAAGGGTTCAAGGAGAGTCAAATAAAATCAGCAGTTAGTGCACCAATTCTTCACAGCTTTTTGTCACAGAATAAGGGAAGCTAGAGCTTAGAGAACAAGAATATGCCAGGAAAAAATATATACATACATACACACAGACACACACACACACATATATATATATATATATATATATATATATATATATATATATATATATATATATATATATATATATACATATAGATATAGATATATCTATATATGTATATATCTCCATACATACACACACACACACACACACACACATGCACACGCACGAGCAAGTGCGCACACACATATGTGCATATACACAAACACCCCAAATATGTACATAGATAAATATGTACATAGATATATGCCCACACCCTGGCAAAAAGATGACATAGAAATAAGGGGATGATAGGAGGGTATGACTATTGCAACAATGATCTGTTCGAACATCTGTTATGGCAGGTTTACTTACACAGATGTTCTATTAATTATATCAAATTTGCAGCATCCTAAGCTTTATAGGCAAATTACCAGAACTTTGGTGGGGAGGGGGAGGGCTGAGGGTCCAGAAGCCCATAGAGAATCTTCTTCTTCTTTCGGCTTTTCCCAGTTAGAGGTCACCACAGCGGATCACCTGTCCGCTCATGATTGGCAGTGGAGTTTTACGGTGTCAAGTTGCCAGCCCGGTGCCCAAACTTCCACAGAAGGCACACACATGCACGCACTCACACCTACAGGCAATTTAGAATATCCAATCCACCTACAGCATGCCTTTGGGATGTGGGAGGAAACTGGAGCACCCAGAGGAAACCCACGTGACCACAGGGAGGACATGCAGACTCCACACAGAAGGCACCCCAGCCAAGGATCGAACCGGAGAACCTCTTGCTGTGAGGCAGCAACGCTATCCGCTGCACCACCACAGCCACCCAAGAAGCCCATAGAGAATGGTCCTAGCAAAAACCTGCCTTACATTTGGAAAATGAATCTAGTTTGTAATGTTTTGTGAAAGAATGTGCAGAGGTCTAACTTACTACACAGAGGATACTCCTTGAGTCCACCCCTTTCCAAAAACCTGCAGAAGCCAAGGCACTGGTATAATGGGCCCTGCCCTACCTAGAAGAGACTTATTACGGCGGCTATAACAATAGGTGATAGCATGTGACCACCATTGAGAAACTGTCTGTTTTGATACCAGTTGTCCTTTTTTCTTAGTTTCATAGGAAATTAATAGTTGATCAGAATTACTGAAGGTTTTAATTCTGTCAAGATAATGTCTGAGCTGTCTGCAGATGCCCAGAGTATGGAAGAATATTTCTCCTTTGTTTTAAGGTTCTGAAAAGAATACAGGGAAATGAGTATCTTGAGTTGGCATAAACTCTGAAACCACTTTAGGCATAAATGAAGGATTCAAAGATAGCCTATCTTTATGAAAAAATGAGATAATTTTATTTTTTGCAGAAGCTGGAGCAATATGTAACACTGTTTTACATGTTAGAACCTCAATTCAGCCTAATGAGTTAGTCCAAATGGAGAACATGTCAGTTTTCCTATAGCAATTGGAATCCCAGGGAGGAACCATCAGTTTTCTGTGTGGACAGATATGGAAAACCCCTTTCAGAAACTACTTGACTTGAGACTGGTTAGAAAGGAGGGGGATCTACAGACAAGCAGAAATGGCTGGAAGATAAATCTTTATTGAAGATGTCTTCTCCGCAAGGCCCAACTTCCAAAAGTTTTCACTGAGAATTTTTCATTGTACAATATAAGCAAATTTAACTTGAAGAACCTTACTGTGTATTAACTTTAACTATTCAAATACATGCCTACTCTGTGCTGGAAATTGACTTTAACACCCCCTTCCAAAAGAATAGTCCTTGCACTCTAAGGGCTACTTACTAAGTGGGCCACTTTCCTTTCTCTTGATGAATAGATTACAATGCATGTGCCGGTTACCTAGTCTCCCTAGTTGCCAGGTTCTTGCAGTCCGGAAGTGAAAGAATACCTGTTCCACTTTGTACCTCTCAGTTAATTGCTTTGTACTGACTATAAATGGATTACTCTGTTATAGTTTGACCTGAAGGTGGAAGAAAGTTCTGAAAAACTGAACTAACCATTGATTTTATGCATTTCTCCTAGAGCTTTTGACCAGTTAGTCTGCATGGAAGGTATCATAAGGATATGAATAATGGTCAGTTTTCATATCCTTAACAGGATATAATCCATAAAGCTTCAGCTACTTTGACAGTGATCTATTAATAGACATCTCATTTTTTCAACATTTTATTGCCTTTTACTCTAGATTGTTCTTCAGCAATTTTAGGACTGACAGTCATAGGCTGTGTATATTATAATCATGATTTAACATTTGCGATCTATCCTGATGTTGCAGACAAGATCAAGGTGACAGATGCTGTGCAGTTCACCCACACAACAGATTATGGTTGAGCTAGTCTGTCAAACATAAGCATTCTGTCGTATTACTGAATATTAGGAAGAATTATTTCAAACAACTCCTATTTTATGCAGAAGTAATCATTTATGTTTGCAAGTCCTGTAAAGTAAGCTTGGTCTTCCAGGCTATGATGCTTACCACAATTGGTCAGATGTGTCAATTGCTGCAGGGGTGATCCCACTGTTCCAGGGTTCTGTGCTGTTTCTCTGATCTGGGGCTGCTGTGTTGCTCAGCTTGGTTGCTTCTATTGTAACAATTTTTTGCTGTTGGCTGTCCACTGCACATCTCTCAAGGCAGCTCCTGTAGCAGGAATTTCTCCGAAGAGAAATGCGGACAGTACTGCTAAAGGAACCTTATTTTATGTCACTTAAGCAGAAAAGATTTGTGTGATCTGAGGCTAAGGTTATCTAATTGGTGAATTGGATTGTGTGAATCAAATAGGTTACCACCACTTATTTCATTTCCTGTAAGCTAACATAACTGAACTGTGCCTGAATGAAGGAATGCATACAATAAAGTTAAGCCCACCAGAAAAGATTTAAAATCATTTCAAAAGAATGCTGCATTATAGATATTTTAGGGAGCAGCTTTCTAATATATTTTCATTAGATCTCAAAGAAAGCCAATGTATTCACTATTAAGAACAAGCTGTGCAGCAGGCAGAGTTTCTCAATTTTTCTATAGAAAATCTACAAAACCATACTGGAAAAAAGAATACATAATATAAACCACAAGTATATTTAATACTATTCTTAGTGGAGCCTTAATCTTTGAACTTCACCACATCTATATATACGGCACTTGATGTTAACATATTAGCTGTACATATTTCAAGAAATATATTGGTGAGTACAGAAATGGACAAACTCTTGGAAAAAGGAAGGTCCTTTCTTTTGATGGGCTAGGTTCCCAAAGTAGAAAGATGAGAATGAACTTGTGAGCTATTACTTGGTGAAGAGCTTCCCTCTACTATAAATTATTGCATAAGTAGACCCAGTTGGAGCATTGAGCCCTTTAACAATTGTGAGGGGCATTAGCCCATGTCAATCTTGTGTACATGCTTCGGGAAAGAAGTGCAGGACAGCATCTCCTGCTGCATGATGACCTGCTGGTCTTCCTCTGATCTAGGCTTATAAACAAATAGGGTCAGTATTGTTGTATTTTTACCAAACAGCACCATTTTATGCAGAGATCTGGAGCTTTGGTAAATTTGACTTCTGGAATACCAGCTTCCTGATATGAAACATATAATATGTGTTAGCGTTTGGTGGCATGTCTTCCTCTAAAGTGGTCACGCAGAGATTGATTGCAGAAACTTTTGGATGCAAAACATAATGTTGGCAAATGTTTACTCAGCAAAAAGTGAGCTAGTAAATAGAAAAGGATTTGGCTTCACATCCTTCTCATAATGGTATAGCCCATAGACAGAACCTGCCAATGCTCCAAAGAAAAATGACTGACAGAGAAAAAAACCTAAGGAGATGACTCAAACAGGAGAGCTTTAGACTTAAACTAATGTCTGGTAGTGGACTGTTGAGATGAAGTTATAGGAAAAAACAGAACAGTAGTGTCATTGCAATAAGATGAAGTTTGGACATGAGAACTGTGCTTCTGCAAGAATTGAGCAAAAAGGAAAGAAAGATGAAGATGATGGACTGTTAAACTGTGCGAGCACTTTAAATTGCAATCCTCACTTTATTAATGTAGAAGGATAATAAAGGAACTGAATGTGCAGAATAAATGGCATAAAATCAAGTGCATGCTACATTGTAAAGTATGCAGGGGTACTTTAAATGTGAGGTATGGTGTCTTATCACTAACTGCTGATAATGTCAGTGATATTAAAGTACTTGAACCAACTTATTAATACTGTAAACAAGTTAAAGACTATATAAACAGTATAAGGTTGTGATCTGGGACTGCTAACTGGAATGGTTGAAGTGAAATGAAAGTAGTAAATTATCGCAGTTTACCTTAGTATCATGCATGCAGGTAGAAGTGTACACCAGAATCATGTAAAATTATAGGTTCTAGTATTCAAGATGAGCCATGCCATAAAACTGCATAACCATTTGCTGATGTTATCAACAGAGCAGTTACAGAAAATGCCTGCGTACACAGGCAATTAACCAGGAAATGAACTTTGAGCCATATGTATGGGGAAACAAAAATAGTATTTAAGGGGAAGTGACAATCAGTTTGCTGAAAATACATTGATATATTGAAGGGGATACAAGCAAATGCATTTCTAGTACATCTCCAGTATAAATCACAATGCAAAATCTATTTGTTCAATGATAGATCAATTTTTTTAAAGGCTAAAAATCAGTTAAGGTTCTCATCTATGAGGGCAGTGGAGATAGAACAGGAATTGGTGTGGGTGCAGGATGGAGCACAGGCCCTAACATGTCTTTTTAGCATTAAATCCAACTTTAAAATAGGTAAACCCTGTGGGAGTAGCTATCTGAGGCATCTACCCATGTAAGAAACGGCTTTCCTGTTTAGAAAAAAAGAAGTTATGTTCTTACCATAACGTTCCATCTGTGTTGTCGATCTTCATTCATTCTTGACTGTTGGGTTTGGTTCAGATCCTCAGAACCAACTCAGCCATTATATCAAGCTTGTGCCAGTCATAAACTCTCAAGCTAAGGCTACCCATACTGCCTCTCTTCCCTTTACCTCAGATCGGGTTTACCCATTATGAAGAAAATTATGGAAGCTCTGTCTGAGCAACAACCCTACTAGAACCCCAGGACTAGTTCCAAACCTCCAGGAGTCCCTAGGAGGGGGCCAGAGGGTGGGATGTCAAGAATGAATGAAGATTGACTAATTAGATGGAATGTTATGGTAAGAACATAGAAGAAAAGAGGGAAGTTTGAAGAGTCTTGGGGTTTAAAAGATTCTAGATTTAAATTTTTTTAAGTTGAGAGGTAGGCGATTTTAGTGAATTTTTTTATGGGAGAGAAAGAGCAGATGGTTTCATGAATCAGCAAATGATTGAGCGTAAGAGAATGAAGGTGGTGTAGGTGTAGGTAGGTCATGGTGGTTAATAATAAAAATAAATAAAAATTAATAAGAGAGGATGAACCTAACTAGAGAAGAAGCGAGAAAGAAGCGAGTTGTTCCATATTGTTCCATAGCACCTTTTGCTCTTTTTTGAATATATAAAGTAAAACCAGTTTATGAGTGCTATATCAAATGAAAAGAGAATTGAAGGAAGAGTGAAGGAGAGTGATTCATGTCATGTCAAAAGCTTTCACAGATCAACAAAGGCTGATGAAAGAAGATTGTTGTTTCATTTATTATTAATGAGTCAATAGGTTAGTAAGGTAGTGTGGTGGTGGTGGGGTAGGGACGGAATCCATGTTGGCAATTTGCTAGGAGATTATTGTATAGAAGGTGATTAAGTAGCTGTTTGTGGATGCATTTTTCCATTATTTTTGCTATAGGAGATAGCAGCGCTTATAACTTCTTATAACATAACTTCTTTATCTGATGTTCTCAATCTTCATTCATTCTTGACTGTTGGGACAGAGTACCCAGCTACTTTAGATCCTGGATCGCCCTAAGGAAGGATATTCCTGAGCACCATAGAGCCAAAAGATGCTCTTCCCCTGGAGACCATGTCTAATTTGTAATGAGTGATAAAGGTATGAGGAGTAGCCCAAGTTGTGGCTGTGCATATATCATCCATGGAAGCTCTGGAATGAAAGACTACTGAAGTGGAAACAGATCTGGTAGAATGAGCTCTAACTTTTGTAGGTAAGTTGAGTTTATTTTGACTATAAATAAATATAATGTAGTCTCTCAACCACTTTCACAGAGTGACCTTTGAAACTGGTTTGCCCAATCTAATACCTGAAAAGGATAGAAACAGTTGGTCCAGTTTTCTAGATGATTTTGTTCTGTCCAAATAAAAATGTAATTGTCTGTGGACATCCAACAAATGCAAGCAGTATTCGCCCTTGTTTGAGAAATTTGGAAAGAAGACTGGTCTGATTGATATTGGAGTCTGACACTATTTTAGGCAGAAAGGAAGGATTGGTTCTGAGTGATACTCTCTCTTTGTGAAAAATGATATACGGATGTTGCTCACACAGAGCCTGTAACTCTGAAATTCTCCTGGCAGACATGATAGCTACCAGGAAGAGCGACTTCCAAGATAAAAACTTGAGATTACAGGTGGCTGCTGGCTCGAAAGGCTTACAAACCAAGCATTGCAATACCAAGGTCAAATTCCAAGGTGCTATGGGATCTTTGAAAGGAGGTTTCAAATGTAAAGTGCCCTTAAGAAATGTTTTGCAAAGATGGTTAGACAGCAAAGAATGATCATCAAATCCAGAAATTCAAAATGGCAGTTAAATGAACTCTAATGGTAGAAGTTGAGGCTCCCAACTGAAATAAGGTGGCTAAGTATTCCAAGACCTTATCGACTGGAGACGAGAAAGGTTCAAGACCATTTTTATCAGACCAAATAACAAATCTCTTCCATTTGGTCAGATAAAGTTTTCTAATGGGTAGTTTATGAGAAGCCAGAAGTATATTTTGCACTGGGAAGGACAAAATGTTTCACCTGGCAATTACTGGAAGCATAGAAACCAAGTCACCAGCTTGAGATTTTGAAGGCTGGGATGGAACAAGCCCTGAGGATGAGAACAAATCTGGAGTTGGATCCAGAGTCCATGGGTGGTGAACTAGGTGAGGCCAGAGAAAGTGAAATCAAACGACAGGGCCAATAAGGTGCAATGAGAATCACTTTGCTTCTCAACCGTTGTGCTTTCCTCAGAAATTGGGGTATTAGAAGGATTGGTGGGAATGCATATAGAAGTCTTGGGGGCCAATCGTGGAGAAGTGCATCTCCTGGGGACTCCCCACAAGGGGGGACTAGTGAAAGGTAGCTGCTGATTTGTGGTTTATGGGAGAGGCAAACAGGTCGCAGCAAGGCTGACCCCATTAACGAAATATTCTCATCACTACGTTGGGATTGAAAGAGCACTCATGAGGTAGAAGGATACACCTGCTTAGTTTGTCCGCAATCATATTGGAATGCCCCAAAATATGCTTTGCTATTAGAAAATGGTTGGAGGCAATTTCCCATTGCCAAACTCTTAGGGCTTCCTGACATAGAGGATAGGACCTGGTTCCCCCCTGTTTGCTGATGTACCAGACTACTGACATGTTGTCTGACTGGATAACAATTGTCACTGAAGGAAGGGCAGACTGGAATGCTTGCAACATTAAAAGCACTGCCTTCAGTTCTAGGACATGGATATGCAGATTGGCTTCTTGAGGGGACCAAGTGCCTTGGAATATCTTTCCCTGAAAGTGCCCCCTCCTACCCTATCAAGGAAGCATCCATGATCACTATAACCATGGGCTGAGAGGAGCAGAAAGGGCGACTCCATAAATTCTCTTCTGGCTTCATCCACCAAGATAAATCCTGTCTGCAGCGGTTTGTTATGAGGATTAGATGGGACATTGGGTGATTTAACAGTGACCATTGTGATGCCAAGAGCCATTGAAGCAGCCTCATGTGGTACCTCACCAGGGGGACTAAGGGCCACTGCCATGGACCCAAGAAGCTGTAAGACTAGACAAGCAGGAACGTTGTCTTGAGAGAGTATCACTTGAAGTTGCGACCTCAACTTTACCAGTCTGTGATGAGGAAGGAAAGCCATGCGGGATTTCGTGCTTAGATTTGCTTCGATGAATTATATGTCCTGTGTGGGAGATAGTTGTGATTTTTCTCTGTTTATTGAAATGCCTAAGAACTTGCCAAGATGAAGTACGGAGTCCAGTCAGAAAGCAGCAGATGTCTGGTGGGGGCTGTGAGGAGCCCCTTGTCTAAATATGGAAACACAAGGAATCCCTGTAGCCTTAAGTGAGCTGCCACAACTGCCATGCATTTGGTGAACACCCTGGGGGCTGTAGTGAGACCAAAAGGCAGTGCTTGAAATTGGTAATGACTGGCTCCTAGCTGAAAGTGGAGATATCTTCTGGAGCATTTGTCCATCTTTATGTGGTAATACACATCCTGAAGATCTATGGAGCACATCCAATGGTCTTTCTCCAGAAAAGGATAGATAGACTGAACTGTGCCCATCCGGAATTTTGTTTGTTGCACAAATTTGTTCAGTACACTGAGGTCTAAGATTCGCCTCCAGACCCCAGTCTTTTTTGGCACTAAAAAGAATCTTGAGTAAAATTCGGACTGTATCTGGTCTGGTGGGACTGTTTGGATGACTCTTTTTTGAAGCAGCTTTTGAAACTCTAGTGCTGCTATATCCCTCTGACTGGGTGGAACATCCGGGATTCACCTTCGTGGTTTGGGATAAAGACTGAAGGGAATATGGTAACCTCTGGTAATTATTGTCTGCACCCAGGAATCTGATGTTATTGTGAGCCAGGCTGAGTGGTGCAGAGAAAATCTTCCCCCAACTGCTTCCAGAGGTGTGGTTACCACTCAGGAGTGCTGGTAGGGTTGTCCAGAAAAGGAATCCCTGGAACCCTGGTTGCACAGGCCCCCTCTGCTATGGGAGGGGCATCTTCACGAAGAGTTCCTCCTTCTGCCACGGGGGGGGGGGGTGCATACTCACCACTTGTCCCAAAAAGGCTCTTGGGTCTTCCTGGACCACATCTTTCCACTCCTTTGATTCCTAGAGTAAGGTCGCTGAGGAGTAGAAAAATGCCCATCCTTCTCATGCCTGTCTAATGTGTCTCTGACTTTTGGGCCAAACAATGAAGTACCATCAACATTAGCGTTGACAAAGGAAGGCTTAAAGGGGTCAACAAAATCACACAAGCACATCCAGGTGTGGCACCTAATGGCAACACCTGTACCCGCTGCTCTGGACATCCCTTCAGCTGTATGTGCAATAAGCTGCAGAGATGAATTGGAGATTGACTCTAGGGTGGCAAGCTGGGAGACAACCTTATCCCAGACCTCGTCAGACACTGCTTCTGCCAAGCATCTGAAAGCTCAGTTATCAGATCCCTTTGGAGTCAGTTGAAGTGTGCCAAGAAATTCAAGGATCAAATAGTGATGGTCGATGAAACAAAGACCCACTTCCCAAATCTGTCCATCATCTGAGACTCTCGGTTTGGAGGATGGACAGTTGAACTCTCTTCAGCAGTTCCTTTTTAGTGGCTGCCACCACCACCATGGCATGCACTGCTAGACCTCTTGAACAATGTGGCTGATCCTCTGGGGCTGAGATAATTTTGTCCATCTCTGGGGAATTGGCTCTGTGGTGTCAGGAGCCTTTCATGCATGCTGCATGATGAGTTTAATTAGTTCATCGGCAGGCGGAGTAACCCAAGAAGTAAATGGCTGGGCACAAAAAGCCTGAAAGAAGACAGATTCTAATCACCCCTCTGTTTCAGAATCTCCAGGATGTCTCCAAAGGAGGCATCTTCAGGGTGTGATCATGGGGACCCTTCCCCTTCATCAAAATCTGTATCTTCAGTGACCAATTCTTCTGGAGAATCCAGCTGCTTCCTCTGGTACAATCACTTATGGGGTGGCTCCTCAGGGGAGAGATCTGAGGAGGACTCCAAAGAGAGGGGACCCTGCACTAAGGTATCTTGCTGCTCTTGTGCCCGCTGTCCTGAGGTAGCAGATTGTGACAGCTGTGAACAAGAGGATACTTAAATGTGACACTCCGATGATGATGGTGCCAACTGTGAGCCTGCTGAGGCTAGGGCTTTCTCCATAATCTGGAAGGCAGGCTTGCCCAAGGAGGGATAGGAGCCCAAAACCAAGAAAGACAAACTCAGAACTGGGGTCACACCATGCTCTGATGAGTCACCTCCCAGAGTAGAAGCCACAAGAGGGCTAGTAACTGCCTGGGCACCAGGAACCATAGATGGTGCCATAGAAAAAAATCGGAGCTAATCTAAGGATCCCAGAGGCAGAAGCCAAATCATGGTCCCATGGATGTGATGGCTCCGAGACCAGAGAGTCAGTTCTGATACCAAGGTGAAATCCACCATCAGTACCGAGGTAGTTGGCACCGGGAATGTCAAAGTCGTGGGCTCCAAGACCTGCAGAGAGATTAAAGGAGGAAGATATGTGGGAGTCCTCGGAGAGTAAACTTCAGCTTTGGGAGGGAGGGAGGTCCAAGTGGGAGCAGGAAGACCTCTGGCTGCCAAGAACTGATCCACCAATCTAATTACACCCAGTTCTGAAAGACTCCTGAAGGAATGGATGGACATCCCCGAGATTCCGGTCTATCTACAAAGGGTCTTAACTGCTGACCCAAAAAGGGGTCTATAGATGGGGAGTATCTAGTCTTGGGGGTGCTTAGTATCTCGACCTTTGGCACCATGGTCTGCTGAACAGAAATTTGCTTGGCAGGGGAAGATGGAACCGAAATATTTGAGACTATTGTTAGTGTCAGGGAGGTCATTGGTACCAAAGACAAGATCAGCACTGTGGGAGTCTAAGTAGTCTCAATAGTACACGGCATCATGGGGGAGTTTACAGGTTTCGGTACCACAGGAGGAGTTGGTGTAGTCTTAGGAACTTTAGGCTTTGGTTCTGATGGATGAGTCAGAACCTGAGACTTTGGAGTCTTAGATTCATGTACCTTGGGAGATGATGGTACCGAATGGCTCCTTTTCTCTGAATCTGTCCTGGGAGATTTAGATGTCTCTGCTTCAGGTAAAGCTTCCCTGAATGGGCATTCTAATAACCCCTTAAGAAGTTTATTTTGTCTCTCTGCAAGGGTGTGAGCGCCAAAACCCTTGCAGAGTTCAAATGGGGATTGTATCTCAAGATGATGGACACCCAAGCAGTAAACGCATGAAAGATACCCATCAGAATTGGGCATCTTTCTGCTACAGTCCACACATTGTTTGAACCCTGTGGTTCCCTTCTGCTTTTGTGCCATTTGCAAGCCAGAAAAAGGCACGCACACAGACACACACAAGACACAAACACAAACACTCGAGAAAAACAAGAAGCACAGAATAAAGTTTATATATACATATATATATATATATATATATATACACACACACACACACACACACACACACACACACACACACACACACACACACACACACACACACACACACACACACACACACCAACAATGGTACCTGAGATTACCCACAAACAGGGTAACAGGAAAAAAAGGGGGGCATAAGGATACCAGCAATGGTATCAAAGACTTACCAGTAGGTAGAGGAAAAGGAAAGGCCTATACCAACGATGGTAAGTCAGAAAACCTAGAAGGGAAAAAAAAGGGTAGATACAAATCAGTCACAACTAATGACAACCTTAGAAGGTAAGAAAGGAGGAAAACAAGCAAAAAAAGGTTAGACAAATAGAGCTATATAATCCAAAAAATATAGCACTTAGCTGAGAGCGCATCTGACATGCCTGATTTTCTACGCAGCAAACAAAATCCGATGTAAAGGGATGAAAGGTAGTACGGGTATCCTTAGCTTGAGAGTATTTGACTGGCGCGAGCTTGATATAATGGCCGAGTTGGTTCCGAGGATCGGAACTGAACTCAACAGTCAAGAATGAATGAAGATTGAAAACACCAGATTGTATATATTGATTTAAGTTAAAAAGAGCACATTGTTTTCAGCATTTTTGTTGAAACTATAAGTCTGGAAAAATGTGACAGGTCCAAACAGATGAGAAGTTGCAACTACATACAAGATCATCCTGCCAAGCATTGTGTGCATGTAAGTTACAAGTTGGACCCTCTCAAAAACTGTAGGCTATAATAGTAGCATCTTATCACTGCCTTATTTCACGGAATAAGACACTGAATGGCATTGAGTCTATGGAAAAGAAGCAAAGTGTCAGGAATTATACAAATTGCAGTACAAATAATGTGCAGGGGAGACATAGCTCAAGATGGGAGCGGATCAGAAAATGGCGATGTGTAGTCTCCAGGAACATTTGTTATTCCGTGGAAGTTTTGAAAATGAAGATCTGGAAAGTTATGCTGAATATTAAGAGGGACAAAACCAACATCTTATAAAAAAGCTGTAGTGGCTACACTACTCTGAGGGCAAAGACCCTTTAAAACAAACCTCATTTATACCAGTTTCAACTCTGAAATATGATTATGAAGTGTTTGGACATACTAGAAAAAAGAATGGCAAAGGGTTTACCAAAACTGAATGCAGATCAATGTTTTATTGGAGAGGAGACTAAAATCTGCCATAATGATGATCTAGAGGGCGGCAGAGTTCAAGACCACCCTGCTACTGGTACGTCTTGAGGCAGAGACGCTATCTGACAATTAGCTAGGATTTTATGAGTAGAGCAATAGCAGCATGTTTCCTGATAAAATAGGGTTAATTAGAAAAATGAATGATCAGAGGCAAGAATTAAAGTTGCAGGGTGTCTTACTGACAAATGGTGCTTCAGAGGAAGCAAGCAGGGGTGTCTTATTCCCCTTTACATGTCTAATACTTGGAGTCATTGGGAAAGAAAATAAGAGAATTGCAAATTCAAGTGGTGTAATACACAAGCTAAAACGGGTTCCTATTACATTGTCGAAGTTTTACAACTTCGAACACCATATGGTCAAACCCATATGTTCGAAGTTGTAAAACTTTGAAAACGTTAAAAAATAAAAAGAAAAACTCACCTGACTGTTTTAAGCAGGGGGGCAAGCCCCCCTGCACCCCCCTCACCCCCCACTCTTTAAATATACCAACTCCGAGACCGCACTATAATGCAGTACAGTGAGGAAAGGAAAGGAAAGATTTCCCTTTCCTACACTGTAGTGCAATCTCGGAGTTAGTATATTTAAAGAGCAGGGGGGAGGGTGCAGGGGGCAAACAGTCAAGTACTTTTTTTTTCTTTTTTAAGTATTCAAAGTTTTACAACTTCGAACATATGGGTTCAACCATATGGTGCTCAAAGTTGTAAAACTTCAATCATGTAATAGGAACCCGCTAAAAACAGCCTTATTTGCAGATATTTTATACCTGATAAATTCACAAGTGTTGCGGGACATACAATTTTATGCTTTTTTTCAGAATATAAAATGAAGATAAAACAAAGGCTAATGCAGTCAATTTTCCCAAATATAAAATGGCTCAGCAATATCCATATGTATTGAGAAACAAGGTGAAGTACTTAGGTGTTTGTTTTAAAAATGGTTCTATTATTGCAGCCAAGGATATGTGGGAAGAAACAGATACAAAAATGCTATAAGTTCAACTATGGATACAGATACCAAGTAGTGAAAACTTTTAAAGCCCCTTTAATACTATATAGGAGGACTAGCAACCAGAGAAGCTGTGAACATAACTGAAGGAATATGGGAGGGAAACAGAAAGAGTTAAGAAGGATAACATGCCCTATATCATCGTTGCAGTATTCATTATATGGCTCTCCCACCCAGGGCAGCCCAACATTCGGCCTGTACAACTAAGCCTTATGATCTTGTACGAGCCGTACATCACATATATGCACCCGATCTTGTACAAGCCATACATCACATATATGTGCCCCACACACGACGTAGGACATAAAAGTGACATACTTCTTTGCTACCAGCATACAACACCTTGTTGCTGTCCTAAATACCTAGCCATCAGATAAGTGCCCTGTTATGTTTTTTTTTGTTCCAGTATAGCTTGGCCTATTGTTCTGTTCTTACACGTGTCCTACATCTTAGGCCTTCAAGGAAACCTATACCTCTTCCATGGGACCTTAATTTTGTTTTGGGAAAATTAACTCAAGCTCCTTCTGAGCCTGCAGATTCTGATTCTTTGCAACATTGTACCTAGAAGACTGTTTTGTTGATGGCTCTTACTTCTGCTGAGGGTTTATAAGCTCTAAGCCCTTATGGCCATTCCTCCTTTTGGTTTTTCACAGGGACAGGATGTTCTTTCGCACTAATCCTTTTTATGCCCAAGGTAGTACATGAGTTGCCCTTTAATCAGTCAGTACAACTCCCTTCCTTTTTCCCTTCTCCTCAGTCTGCTAGTGAGAGGGCCTTGCATACCTCAAATTTGCACACAGCTCAGGTACTATTTGGATAAAAATAAGGCCATTCATAAGTCTGACCAGTTTTTTTTTTTGGTTCCTTTCATCCCAGGACATTGGGTTTGGCCATTTCTAAGCAAACCATCTCCTCCTAGATATCTAAGGCCATTTCATTGTAATTCTTTTCATGGCAGATCTTTGTTTACTTCTGCTAGAACTCGTTCCACTAGGGCTATTAACTCTTCTGGTGCTTTCGTCAAGAGGTTGATCACCAATACCATCCATGAAGCTCCTACTTGGTCATCAAGTGCATAGCTTTACTAAGCATTATAAGTTGGATATGATTTCTAGGGCCACAGCGGGTTGAAGGCTCAACTCAGCCTTCCACTTACCATCCTGTTTCTCAAGCTTTATTACTCTCCCTGTAGTAAAGAATACTGCAACAGTGATATAGAAGGACATAGTACAGTTGTGTAAAATCTTAGCATAACAGTAGATGTTCTTCTCTTCACTGTTGCAGTATTAGCTCCCTCCCTCCACCCTCTCTTTTGTCCTAGTTTTTGTTTTGGATTCCCTTCTGGCTGATGGTCTCACCTTTTTCTTCTGCATTTTCTCCTTCTGGATGTGCATGGACTCCTTTGTCCTATGGAGACTGTTCTCTACTAAGGCAAATCAGTTCTGGGTAACTGTGCCCATAAGTCACTTATACCCTACATCCTGTGTGGGGAGCATGTGCGTGACTACTGCACATGCAAGATCATAAGGCTTTGGTATACTGGCCAAACACTGGGCTGGCCCAGGTGGGAGATCTCTATAATAAAGAATACTGCAACACTGAAGAGAAGGACATCTGTTATGGTAACATTTACACAACTGTACTTTCTCACTATGGAACAGGGTGGTTTAAGATTACCAGGGATGCTTACAGCTACATGGCTAAGGCTCATAAATACAACACAAGCAGAAGACTACAAATCAAAGTGGAAAATACTGAAATGGGGGTAGCAGAAAGTATTCTGAGAACTAAGCCAACACAGACATGGAGACAGGATTTTACCAATAATGGATGAATTCAAGGGGCCTAGAATACACAAGAGGGATCAGGAATTTAAGAAAACTTGCAAAGGAACCAAGGTATTAGGAGCAAACTGGGAAAAGTCAGAGGGACGGAACCAAGCAGAAGTTGGGACTTTTGGTTGGAAATTCCTTCCCTATCTGCTATTGACAGCATACAGGTTAACAGAAAAGGATGTGGAGCCATTAAGACCATCTCCGGTTGAATTTACACTTTAGAAAAGAAGCTGCAGTTAGCAATTAGGGCATATAAAATGCACAGTATGAATCAAGTGTTAGAAAAGGACTGGGAAAGGAAAATAAAAAAAGTTGTATACAAATAGAAAGATTTGTATGGTCCCAAAATGTGCAACAAAAATCCTAAACCTAGATTTTGCATGGTAGTGTTTGTATGGGTATTTAGATCACCAAATAGACTTAAAAGAATTTGCACAGGTAGACAGTTTTTCAAGTAATAGGAAAGAGAGATGCTTGGGAATGTTTTTGGGAATGTAATGAGTTAGATTTTTAAAATTCCCTTTGGGGTACTTTTGTCAGAAATGTTGTCAAAGATTTAACCAAGTGATCCTTTTCAGTTTGCATACAGAATCTGAATTGCCTAGACATGGAAAGTCCCAACTGAGTTGTATGCAGTTGGCTGTCTAAAAGCAACTCACACAAAACTGAACTCAAAAACTAAACCATAATTACTCAATATCAAACTGGAGGTAGGTCCTTTAGAAAAAGGGGAGGCACAAACAGAAGTGAAATCTGGAAATACATACAGCATGTTCAGGAATGTAATTTTACAGAAGGCAGGACTTTGGCAATCCAAATTAAATTGGAAGAAAAGCCATATAATGCATGAAACTGACCATTACAACTGCATGTGTACCCATGTCACTTATCCAAAATTGATAAAGTGCTCTAAACAGAACCAGTCTTAAAGCAAAGGCCAGAAGACCAAGCCAGAAGCACAGCAAAGTCAACTGGAGCTGGACTAGAGAACAATACAGCATTGAAAGGCTGACACCAAGATGGATGTTTAACACTTTGATTGCTGAAGGTTGCAGCATATAGACACAAGTAGGATAACAGACCCTTTGAACCGGACAAACCAATATGATGAGGTAGTCATATATAAGACTACTGTAAACTCGGACTTCCAAGATGGCTGCACATCGAGTAACTGCTTCATTCTAGCTCTCCCAAAGTGAAAACAGAAACCTAGCAGAGAAAGCCAGTGAACCTAGACTTCTGAGTAAATTTCAGTAACTGGCTGATAAGTACACTGCCTAGATGCCAGGAAAAAAGAAACAGAGGACCTGAAGGAAAATCGGCTACAAAAGGCTATGAAAAAACAGTGACTGGGAAAACTGCTGTAGGTGCTCCGCAAAAAGCAGTGCAAGTTCTAGACATAACTTCCAGTTACTTCAAGGAAAGTAAAAGGTAACTGCACACAGACCTGACTAAATTAAACAAAACATCGATGAAGTATATCAACTCAAACAATAAAAGGCTGGAAAGTTGGAAGAAGCTTTAAACAGATATTCGGATAAGGTGATAAAACTGCAAAAGTCAGAGTCTGAAATGAAGAAAAGCCTGGCTGAATGATACTGCACAATAAGAGATGTTTCAAAAATAAAGCTTAGATTTTCTGCTGCACCGGAGAAGTTGTAAGGAACAGACTGTATTAATTGTTTTGAAAGCACAAATAAGCAACTGGACTAGTATTCCACAACAGGAATTTTTAACTGAAAAGGGCACATTGTGTGTATGCTCCAAACCTGGGTATGAGAAAACACCCTAGAACTTTAATAGTAAAGATGCAATCTTACCAGCAGGAATTAATTCTGACAAAATTGTGGCAGAAGGACAAAATACTAAAAGTGGGAGACAGCAGAGTGTTTGCGCAGAATGACTATTCGTACACCAGGCAGAAGAGGAGAAAATGTATCCTATTATTCGGGAAATGTCAAGAAGTAGGTGTGAGATTCAAACTGCTGTACCCATCTATCTTTAAAATACAGTGGATATAAAAAGTGTACACACCCCTGTTAAAATGCCAGGTTTTTCTGATATAAAAAATGAAACCACAATAAATCATTTCAAAACTTTTCCCATGTTTAATGTGACCTATAACATGTACAATTCAATTGAAAAACAAATTTGTTAGGGGAAAAATATAAAAAATAAAAAACATACAATAACCTGGTTGCATAACTGTGCACACCCTTAAGCTAATACTTTGTTGAAGCACCTTTTGATTTAATTACAACATTCAGTCTTCTTGCGTAGGAATCTATCAGCATGGCACATTTTGACTTCGCAATATTTCTCCACTCTTCCTTGCAAAAGTGCTCAAAATCTATCAGATTGCGGGGGCATCTCTTGTGCACAGCTCTCTTTGGGTCATCCCACAGATTTTCTATTGGATTTAGGTATGGGCTCTTGTTTGGCCATTCCAAAACCTTAATTTTATTCTGGTGAAGCCATTCTTTTGTTGATCTGGATGTATGCTTGGGGTCATTGTCATGTTGAAAGGTGAAATTCCTCTTCATCTTTCTCACAGACACCAGAAGGTTTTGGGCCAAAAGTGACTGCTATTTAGAACTGTTCATAATTCCCTTCACCATGACTAGAGCCCCAATTCCAACTGAAAAAAGCAACCCTAAAGCATGATACTGCCACCAATATGCTTCACCATGGGGATAATGTTCTTTTGGTGATGTATTGTTTTTGTGCCAAACATACCTTTTGGAATTGAGGCCAAAAAGTTCAACATTGGTCTCATCAGATCATAACACCTTTTCCCACATGCTTTTGGGAGACAATGTATTGTTTTGCAAATTTTAGCCAGGCCTGGTTGTTTTTCTGTGTAAGAAAAGGCTTCTGTCTTGCAACCCTACCCTATAGTCCAGACATAAGGAGAATACAGGAGATTGTTGTCACACACGGTATACAACCAGTGCTTGCCAGAAATTCCTGCAGCTCCTTCAGTGTTGCTGCACGTCTCTTGGCAGCATCCCTGACCAGTTTACATCTTGTCTTTTCATCAATTTTGGAGGGACATCCAGTTCTTTGCAATGTCACTGCTGCCCCGTATTTTCTCCACTTTTTGATAACTGTCTTCACTGTGTTCCATGGTATATCCAATGCTGTGGAAATTTTTTCTACCCTTCTCCTGACTGATACTTTTCAATATTTTTTTAATTTCTCCAAGTCTTTTGGGTTTCTAATACCATGATGGGAATGGACCCCATTCTACTTCAAAGTATGATTAAAGTTCATGAAATTAATATTATTGTTTCAATCTTTGATGTCAGCCAGTAGTGCTCTTCTCAGCACCCACAATGTGTCCAGTAATGACTCCTTCTGCAGGTTGTATGGAGTTACATGTATTGGTAAGATATCTAAATATGATTGTAAATTCCTTTTTATAAGACCCGTTGCTCTTACTACTATTGGGACTGTCTGGGTATCTTTCTTCCACATTGTTCTCGTTTCCGCCTGCAGATCCTGGTATTTTATGGCTTTGTGTCTCTCTGTATGCAAGACACTGTAGTCACTGGGTGTGGTCATTTCAATGATCAATTCTACTCTTGTCTTCTTTTCTTGGACCACTATATCCATTTTTTAGCATCTATCTTTTGAACTATTGGTAATGGATGATCCCATGTGATGTAGACTTTTTCATTTTTTATGATGCTTTGTGGCTCATGTCTCCAGTGTTTTTCGGCCACTTAAGTACCATAATATTTGCACAATCCCCAGTGCAACAGTCTATACTTCTGGTTAGATTTCCATTCCTGCTTGACACCAATAAGCTTCTTGCTAGATTAAGCAGAAAAGTCATCTTAGATTTATTCTCCTCATGTTTCAAAACTCACTATGTTTGGGTCTTGAGAGGTCAGCAGATATGTGTGGAGTCCCACGATTGCAGATCTATACATATAATCAATTTCAAGGAGGCCCATCCGTCCTTCAGAACAGGGAATATATAATCTTGGTATGCACTGATTTTTATAAATCATTTGGTGAGCATAAAGCATCCTTCTTGTTTTCCTATCTAATCTATCTAACATGTTTTGGGGCCTGTCAATCACTCCAAAACTGTAAGTTAGGACAGGAAAAGCAAACAGTTTATAGCTTGGATTTTGTTCATAGATGTCTGCTGTTTTCAGGATTAATTTAAGTCTTCTGAAGTATTCCTTACTAAGTTTTCTTTGCATCTGTTCGTGTTTTATTGTTGATCCTTCATCAATTCCCAAGTATTTATACACTCCTTCTTGCTCAATTTCTTTTATATCACATTCTTGTCCCAAACTGATGTTTTCCTGGCGTTGCAGTTTTCCTGCTTTAAAGGTTGCTTTTGCACATTTATCAAGTCCAAATGACATTCTTATATCATCTTAAAAAGTTTTGACAACTTGCAGTTGTGCTTTCAGTTCTTCATCTGATGAGCTATACAGTTTTAAATCATTGACAAAGTGAAGGTGAGAAGTCATTACACTTTGTTGTTTTCTATGAACCAGATTATAGCCATGGCCTAAGCTGTTGAGTAAACAGCTTAATGGATTTAGGGCAAGGCAGAATAGTAATGGTGACAGAGAGTCACCCTGGAATATCCCCCACTGAATTTTTATCCCTGGGATGATAATTTGTCCTTTATCATGTCTTAATTGCAAAGTGGTCTGCCACTGTTTCATTGTCACTGTAATGTACTCGATCAGTGTGGGGTGTATCTTATACATTTTTAAGCACTCTTTTATCCACGAATGAGGGATACTATTAAATGCTTTTTTGTAGTCAATCTATGCCATACTTAGATTCTTCCCCTTTTTACAGTTCTCCACTATGACTTTAACAAATCATCTTTTGTTCCATATGACTTTCTTTTATTGCCCTTTTGTTTTACTGTCATAATTGAGTTTTCTTCTAAATGACTATAAGCATCAATTCCCATGTATAGTTTATACGTCGTTGGAAGACAAGTTGTTGGTCTATAATTTTTAGGGTAGCTTGCAGGTTCACTCTTAAGTAGGAGCATTGTTTTTTCTGTTAGCCAGGTTGGTGTCTGTTCTGGGTGCACATATAAATAATTCTTATGCATGGCTAAATCTTTGTGCAAAAATGCTAATACTTTTAACCAGAAGTTAGGTACTGCATCTGGGACTGGGGTTTTCCAATTAGAGCCTTTTCTTAACTTCGTTTCAATTTATCTAGTTGTTACTTCAGCCCATTTCATATCCTGTACCTTTAAACTTCTTTTTCTTTCTTTTACTTTTATCCATTTAGCATATTTATGTTCCACAGAATCGTCAGAGATAATTCTCCAAAATGTATCTCTTTCTTCTTTTTTTTGGCGTATTTCCCAGTTCTGTATAAAACCTTATTGGGTCCTCGATAAATTGCTTATTGTGCACTTTTCCTTTACATTTATATTCGTATCTTCTAAGTTTTTCCACCTGCGCTGAAATTTTTAGTTTATTTGCGATAGTGCATGATAGATCCTGGTCTGTTCTAATATTGCGCTTTGCTTTTATCACATCTATCTTTATTAGTATTTTTGATCTGTTCCCTCTTCTATAGTCTTCTAACAGTGACAATTGCTTTATAATTTTCCCTATTCGATAGTTTCATGATGATATTCGAATTCTCCCCTTCCTTTCCCTCACTACCCTGTGTTCTTGTGGTAGAACTTTATCAGTTATTAATTTAGCTGCATAATAATATATCCTGTTTACTTCTGTTATATCACATGGATCTATATGAACAGTCCTAATTACTGTTTTCATTTGCTTTATCAGACTTCTGACTTTTTGGGTTTTATTAACCTTCTGCAGTCTATTTCTTTCATTGATCTTGATATATCTGTCCATGTCTATTAAATCAAGCAATTCTTCTCTTACCTCATTTTCTTCCAAACTGTGGGCACATCCATTGTTTTCAAATTATTGCGGGCATTCTATAGAAGGTTCTATAGCATCTTCCTGTGACACAGTCTCAATTTCATCCTGTGTCATCCATTGATCTATCATATGGGAACTCACTGGCCTATCACTCCTCAACATTGACTATCACAGTTTCCTGTTCCTTCCCTTTCTATCTAGCTTCAAGTGAATGTTTATACTGGTTTCCTATGGAAGGCTCCAAATTATCTTCATATGGCACATAACCAATTGCTTCCTGTTCCACTGGTATCCCCATAATTTCAATATCCATTACTCTATCCTGTTGTGTTACTTTCTGAATTAAATTTTCTACACTAAATCCTTCACTTTGTAGGTACTCCATAACCTCAGTTTCTGTTTCTTTTAACTTCTCCATTACTATTCTCCTGTTCTAGTTTTCCTCTTTGTCTTCTTTTTTTTTTTTTTTTTGTATTGTAAAGTTGTCTATGTCTGGATTCCTTTGTCTGTATTTCTCTTCAAATTGCTTTGGTGCTGCTCTTTTTGTATTGGTTAGTTTTGCTTTCTCCTTTGCATAAATATTACACCATATTAAATCTCTTTTTCTTTCCCATATCCATATTTCTTCTTCAGATGTTTCCTGATCTTCCTCTTTCTCCCTGCTTTGGGGACTCACTCCATCCTGCTATGATGTAACCTGTGTTAGATCTTCTATATCAAATCCTTCACTTCGCAGACAATCCACAACTTCAACTTCTATTTTTTTAACTTCTACTTTATTGATTTTCTTTTCCATGTTCCATCTTTGTGATATATATTTTTTTGTAATATTTTTTATTTTGAAATTTTCCATAACCGGATGCATTTGCCTGTATTTTTCTTCAAATATCTTTGGGGCTGCCTGCTTTACATTGATTAATTTGGCTTTCTCCTTTGCATAAATATTACACCATATCAAATCTGTTGTCCCATATTTTCTCCACTTTTTGATGACTATCTTCACTGTATTCCATGGTATATCCAATGCTGTTGAAATTTTTTTTGTAACCTTCTCCTGACTAATACCTTTCAACAATGAGATCCCTTTGATGCTTTGTAAGCTCTCTGCAAACCATGGCTTTTGCTGTAACAGGTAACTGAGTAAATATCAGGAAAATCCTACTAGGACAGCTGAACTTTATTTGGGGTTAATCAGAGTCTCTTTAATTGATGGCAGGTGTGTACCCAAGAAGACTGAATGCTGTAATTAAATCAATAGGTGCTTCAACAAAGTATTAGTTTAAGGGTATGCACACTTATGCAACCAGCTTATTGTATGTTTTTTTTATATTTTTCCAACTAACAGATTTGTTTGTTTTTCAATTGACTTGTACAGGTTATAGGTCACATTAAAGGTGGGAAATGTTTTGAAATATACTTTTTATATCCACTGTATTTTCCCCTGGAGGATGAAATACATGCTAAAGAAGAAATACAAATGTTTGTCCAACAAAATGTGAGCCGTAAAACAGGAGTCTGATTCTTGTTCTTCTGGTAATAAACACCACAGAGAGACTGTGCCAGTAAAACCTTTTCCAGTATTTCAATGGAAAGTGCTTAAGAGAGGGAAAAAAGCACGAGTTGATTTGATGAATCGAGTACATTGGAAATGAAGCAGAGACTAGCTTTGGGAGAAAATGAACAGGAATAGAACAGGAAATCTGCAAATATTGGACTCTTGTGGATTTTGTTAAACTTGTAGGGGACTCTAAAGCATATGCCATACCTTGTGATACTAACAATTGGAGAATAAAATCAGTAACTTGGAAATTGACAAATGTGGGATTACAAAGCAATAACTGTATCTGTGAAACATGACAGAACAAAAAAAAAATCTGGAAATATTGGAATTTTTTTTTTGACTTTGTTAAACTTGTAAGGGACTCTAAAGCATATGCCCTACTTCATGTCATTAATGTTCAGAAAAATACTTAGGAGAGGGGAAGAGGAGGGAGAAAGCTAACTGTAAGTAAAACAACTTTTTTTCTTAATAGTACAATTTAAATGGTGTATGATTTTCTTTGCATGTTATAAAGTTTTTTGGTTATTTTTAAGTGTTATGGGGATAGAATGTAAATAGGTGCTCCTCTTTTTTTTCTTTTGTTTTTTTTTTTTTTTATTTATTTCTGCCTTCTCTTTCTTGTTTAGTTTTAAGAAATGTAGGCACTGCAATGTAAAAAAATCTGGTTAAAAGAACATGACAACAAAAAAAATTAGTGTGCTTTTTCTCATTCTTGTATAGGTGAATGACTGGGTTAAGGCCATTAGCTTAATCTAGTAGTAACACATTTTATGAGAAAACAAGTAAATGAAAAAGAATATTGAATATTATAAGTATTTTCCAGTAAAGAGTTTTGTGTCTGGTTATCATGTCTCTAGTAGACAACCTGATAAAGAAACATGGCTTGGAGAAATTTTTTCTGAAAGCATTCAAGTGTTTCCTGGCTGAGAGAGCTACAGTAAACCAGACAGCACTTAATAGAACCACAGGCTATACCATGCATTTTAGCATGGATAACTGTTCTTTTAGGTTAGCTCGAGTCTGTGTGTCTGGCTGTCAGTTTGGAATATTAGTTCCCATTAAGAAGTTAAAAATTCAATATTTAAAGATGTACATAGTTTTGTGTGTTAACAGGTTTTAGGGGGTATTGGGTGTATTTTTCGTTGAGGGTTTTCAATAAAACAAAAAGTTCTGTAAGATGTGACATACCCTCAAAAGGAGATGACAATAAACAATTGTATAAAAGATTAACCTGCCAAACAGTGCATGCATGTAACACAAAAGCAGAAACTAGACATCTAACAAAAAAT
Organism: Protopterus annectens; assembly: GCF_019279795.1. NCBI lineage: Eukaryota > Metazoa > Chordata > Ceratodontiformes > Protopteridae > Protopterus > Protopterus annectens. Next base: position 1,177,871,893 of record NC_056744.1, on the reverse strand, counting down.
CTGTTATACATAAAAGGTGGGAATAATCATCTCTCAAGAATATGTTTTCTACAATGTCTTTAAACATTAATGGTCTCACAGATAAATAGAAAAAAGAGACTAGTGAACTGTATTACAAAAATGTAGAGTGCCAATAGTTACACTACAGGAGGCACACATGGAAAGAACTGAGCATGTGAGAATTTGATAAAGAAGGGTTCTCAGGATGGTTATTCAGTGGAATACCTGGGGCAAAAGGAGACAGGAGTACTTATATTAATTGCAAGAGGTGTTCCAATAGTAATAGAAGAGGATAAAAAAGACAACAATGGTAGATTTGTAGTACTAAGGGACTACTGGCAAGGGAGGTGGACTACACTGGCATGTATTTGTATTCCACCAAAAACTGCTATAATGGAGTTTAAGAAAATTATGTGAAAAAATCAGCTTTCAGTAAGGAATATTAATTATAGGTGGGACCATACCTCTCAGTTGTACTGAATTCCTAGGAATTTCCTGGTTTTAAGGTTAAAATAATGGGGTGCCATGAACTCCAGAGTGACCCCTTCAAATCATGATTTGTTTTTATGGGCCACTTATGCAGTGTTCTAGTGGAAGCAGCCCAAAGGAGAAGTACTGTTGTTAAATGTTACAGAGAGAGAGAGAGAGACACTATTTCATGTTTGACTCCTTTATCAATACGTACATTAAAAAGGTTAACAGTAAAAAAGTAAATCTCTGTTTCTCAGTTCCATGATGATCCATCTATGCTATTCATTACATTGGGCAAAGAGCACTCACCAGCACTTGATTCTGAGCAGTTACAGTTTGTATAGGAATGGACTATTATATATTACTTTAACTATGCTTACAATAAACACAACATTGTTAGAAGGCTTGCAGATGTTCAGTCTCTCACAAACTCACCCTACTTTAAGAATACTGCCTTTATCTTCATGAATGAAACATGTGATGTTGAACCTGTTTAGGCTTCAGGATACCATGGAGTGCCTTGGGTGTCCAGGCCAAGAACTGAGCACCAAAATGCATGGGCACGGAGGTGGGTGCTCCTTATAACAGTGTGCACCCAAATAAAGTAAATACATGCAGAAATATTTTGCAGTGAAGTGCAGTAATACTTTTTTTGGGGAAATCAGATTCAGAAACATTTTAACACATCTTGGAAATTAGATCTTTTGTAAATGAAGACCTTAACCTGTTCAAAAAGATGCAAACAAGGAAAAAAAATAATGTGCGTGTGTAAAATTATTTAATGCACCTTCTTTCTGGGGGCAGACAGAGAGCTTCCAAGTGGTATTAAAAGGGACAACCTTAAACACAGGGCTCACTGAGTGAGGATCCACCACATAACATAAGCACTCAGGTCACTCCAAAGCAAGTACAAATATGACTCCGTCATTGTCCATGCTGGTGTGAATGACCTGAGACGTATCTCCCTGGACTACATGAAAAGAGACAGAGGAGCTCTGATCATGTAGCCCAGGCTGGTATGACCCTGACCTTGAGTAGCATCTTACCCTCACCAAGAATGATGCCACAGTATAAAGACAAAATGATCAATTTTAACAATTGGCTAAAGTATTGGTGTCAAGGGGATCCAGTGTCTGTCAGCCTGGGATGACATGCTCGACAAGCCACGTTGCTTCGCTAGGGATGGCTTGCAACTGTCACCCCTGGGCTTTCGAATATTGGCTAAGGCTCTTGCCACCCCCATAATGCCTTTTTTAGGCAAGGCTCAAAAGACAAACCCACCTCCATGGACAACACAAGGAAAAAGAAACTAAGGGTAATGCTGCTCAATGCCAGAAGTCTAAACCTCAAGATGCATGCACTCGAGGCTCTCCTCAGTATGGAGAATATCGATATCTGTGCAGTAACAGAAACCTGGTTCAAGGCTCCCGACAGCAACCCAGAACTACCAGGTTATACCTCATACCATGCTTTTCAGCCCCAAAACTCAGACCGAACCACAAAAGGAGGGGGAGTATCCATATTCATCAAAGATACCCACACCTCCAGGTTAGTGGCACTGCACAAAAAATCGGAGACCATCCATGTGCAACTAACAGTGGGCAAAACTGCCTTTCAGTTTGTAGCCTGCTACAGACCACCCTCCCAAACTCAGGAACCCCACTCAGCTTTCCTGAGAACACTAGAGAATATGAAGGTCTCTCCAAACACCATCATATTGGTCGACTTCAACTACCCAAACATAAACTGGGAGCACTACACAAGCCCCAACACCCTCGCCCAATGCTTCCTAGAATTTATAAACTCAAATGCTATGGAACAACTGGTCACCACTCCCACAAGAGGGGAAAACATATTGGACCTGATCATCACCAACATGGGGACTCTATGTTCCATACCAGAGGTATACCCCTCATTGGTAAGATCTGACCATAAATTAATCTCACTGGACATCCATATCCCGTCCCCACCCCCAGCCAAGGAAACCACGGTGAAGAACTTCTCAAAAGCAAACTTCACACTTCTCAAAACTGAGGTGGAATCCTTCAAAGCCCCCGGGCCAGTGGAAAATACGGCCCAAACCGCAGAATCCTTTACAAACATTCTATAGACACCTACAGGAATGCATGGATCGTGCTATCTCAAATAAAACCAAGACTCGCTCCTCCAAAGGCAGGAGACCTGTCTGGTGGACCCCAGCCATAAATAAGCTATACAACAGAAGGAGGAAACTACTACATGATAGAGCAAAATCCCAAAAAGGGAAGGCATCTCTGATCAGTACTAGCAAGAAACTAGGATCCCTCATAAAATTATCTAAGGTCAGCTTCGAAAGAAAAATTGCACAAGACACTAAAGATAATCACAAGGCCTTCTTTAGTTATGTCAGGAACCTGGGTGGCAACTCCCAGATATGCTCTGAGTTGGTGCAAAATGACAAAAAATACACTGAACCCACAGACATTGCCAACATCCTGGCAGACAGGTCCAGTGCAAACTTCTCCCCCCTTCCCTCCCCCCAAAAGAGCAAATGTCTATCCCAACAGAGTGTAGCCTCCCTGACATCACAGATGCACAGGTGAGAGCTGCCCTCTCCAAAGCAAAAAACACAGCATCAGTGGGACCAGACGGTGTCCCGGGCTGCGTCTTACATGAGCTCCAAGAAGAACTGAACCCTCAAATAAAGTCACTGTTCAATCTCAGCCTTACTACAGTATATGTACTCAAGGAATGGCGTACAGCAACAGTGGTCCCACTCCACAAAGGTGGTGCCACAATGGACCCTGGAAACTATCGCCCTATAAGCCTGACTAGCCTGGTCTGCAAAGCTATGGAGCGTATCATCATGGAACTCATAAACAAAGACATTGGGAACCTCCAAACACTGGATCCTACCCAATTCGGCTTTGTTAAGGGCAGATCTTGCCTCTTGAACCTGGTCAACTTCTTTGAAACAGTCACCAAGGCTATAGATGAAGGGAAGGTAGTCCGCACAGCCTACCTGGACCTCGCAAAAGCCTTCGACACAATACCCCACTCGAACATCATAAATAAGCTCACCAGCTTAAATATCAATCCCTATGTCACAAGATGGGTTGTAAACTGGCTCAGGGATAGAACCCACATGGTCAGAATTGCAGGTGCCATGTCAGACTCTAAACCAGTTACAGGTGGCGTCACACAAGGCTCAGTTCTGGGACCTCTCTTGTTCGGTATATATTTCTCTGAGATACAGGCTAACACGGGAGGACTATGGCTGACCAAGTTCGCAGATGACTGCAAACTGGGTGACATAATTGACTCGTCGACTGACACAAGCATCCTCCAAAAGGGTCTCACAGAGACAGATAACTGGTGCCAGAGCCATGGCCTAAAGCTAAATGCCAAAAAGTGAATAGTCATCCCCTTTGGGAAAAACAAAGTGCCCACAAATTACCACATAGGTGGTAATCCATTAAGTATGGAAGAAGTAATTAAGGATTTGGGTACCCAAGTAGATAGCAATCTCTTCTTTGACAATCACGTTGCCAAAGTGGTTAGAAAGACCTTCTATATAGCCCACCTTATCATGAAAGGGTTCACATCTAGATCAAGCGAGGTCATTGTGCCCCTCTACTCATCACTCATCAGGCCCATAATTGAATACAATGCCCCATTTGGGATGTACCTTACCCGACACCTGCAGCAACTGGAAAGACCCCAAAAGTACCTCACCAAGAGGATCAAGGGACTCAAACAGATGCCCTATGCAGTTAGGCTAAAGAAACTCCAGCTCTACTCAGTTGCTTACTGCCTAATCAGAGGCGATCTGTGCCTGACGTATAAAGCCATGTCCAAACCAGAATTAATGGACATACACCACCTCAGGAAATCCAAATCCCTTAGAGCTACACGCTCCAGGGACTTAAACCTCAGCACAGAAGTAAATAGGACATGCTGGATTGACAGATTCATATCCCAGAGGCTCCCCTCACTCTGGAACAAAATCCCAATCCATGTTAGGCAGAGCCCCTCAATGACCCTCTTCAAGAGAAATCTTGACGAGTGGATGGGAGATCGTAGGTTTACCCCTGGGATCTCTTCTGTGACCTACTATACAGAGGCACAGTCTAAAAGGGTGGCGAAAGCCAAACACACTCTGGCTAGGCTTATAAATGCCCTAGGGCAGATAGCCTAGTATCAAACTATGAACCTATGACTTACATTGCTTTGCTACTCAACAGTAAGTGGGGCAGAAATATACATTTTTATAGCAGAGTGAAATTTTCCTTTGCCCTCCATGCTCCTGGCTAGACATCAGACAGGCTTTTTCCATATGTGCATGTTGTCGATTTAAACTCTGTGTGGCCACCTGATAGTATCAGGCAAATAAGATTACCAGAAAGTTTTTAAATTAAGTTGCAAAGCGCTTCACTTTAGTATACAGCACAGAAGAATATAGTAGTTTGGATCTGGATGACAGCTGACAAGAAAATAACAGTGCAACTGTCAGAAATCAGTATTTTTGTTAAAAACTCAACTATAAAGGATAAACATCTCCTGTTATTATCAGGGAGGGATCTCATTCTCAACTCCTGTGGAGTAAGCAATTGCAGGCTGAGAGAGAGAGCACCTGGCCTATGAGATGATCCAATGGCTCAGGCAAATTAATTACCTGACGCCACTGAGTGGCAGCATTATCAGAGAAGAAAAGGGAGGAAAAGGTGAAGGTAACACAGAACAGAACAAGGAAAAACCCAGCAAGATAAATCTAAACCAAAATGTCCAAAACATCCAACAGGTAAGCCTCTTGCTGGGAACTCTCTGGCCGTTAAGATTAAACACACTGTCTTTTTATTTGGTGTTTCGAAAGCTGTTGGTACTGTTTCTTATCGACATTTGTGGGGTGAAATTGTACTTTTAATGCGCTTGGTTTCTGTCAGGCACAAGTGAGGGCTAGGGGGGTTATATTGTGACTAACAATCCACGATGGCAGAACAAGAAGTTTTTTTTTCAATTTGGTGGGAGAGTGAGCACAGACTTTACAGTTTGTCAAGACCTAAATTTAGTAGTAGGCATACTGTTTAATTATGATACAGTTTCAGAGGCTGAATTCTTGAACAGACCTGCTCCATGCATATATGAACTCAGCTCTGGGCATTCTGTAGTTGGGAGTGGGACACAGGCAGGTGCAGCCAGTGTGGCCAAGCAGGAACTCAAACTCTTGACTGACAAGGGCAGGCAAAGTTATGGCACAATGTATAGGTAAACACTGTTTCCCTGTCAATTTGAGCTGCTTGCTCAGTTTAGACATGTGTTTCATTGGGATATTACTTGCTAACATACCTTTCAAGCTCTCATATCAAGAAATCTGGACAAAACCAAAAGTAATGGTGGGACAAATGCCTAAAATAGGGACATGTTTTAAATAATGCTTCTTTAAACTCGGATAGTTGCTAAAATAACAGGTTTTGCATTATGTATATTCTGACTGATATGAAGCCTGAAATTCAAATGTGTGCCATTATTATTGTTTAGAGACTTCTATCTTCATGTCGATATCCCTCAATTCTATTGGAGTGGGCTGAGTTGCATGAATATGTATGCAAATTTTATGTTATCTGCATCCTGATTTGTACCTACTTTTCATAAGCCTTTGTCCAGATTTTTGAAGTTTCCAAGTTGAGAGGTATGGTGGGGACTGGAATTTGATTTGCAATAGTGATGATGTGTTAGGGAGAGGCCAAAAGGGAAAATATAAAAAAGGAGGGTATATTTTTTTTTAAAAAGTTATGAAAATATTTTGCATGGAAGATGTGAATTCAATAGTAGGAGATCAAAGTGGATTTATATATTCCCCAAAATATAAAAACTGGGCTAGGCTAGACAGTATTTCAGATCATGTACCAACTACTAAAACAAAAACATAGGGTAATGAAATAAAAATGATACACTGGCACTTTCCCACCTATCTGTTGAAAAGGCAGGAATTTAAGGAATGGGTAGTGGAAATTATTCTGCAGCTATTAGAGAAGATAAAAAATTCTTCTGAAAATATAGCTTCGGAGTGGCATAAATTTAAAGCAGAGTTAAAAAATAGGCTGGAAATAAAAGAAAGGGAGATATGGTTAAGAAGTAACAATAATAATTTAGAGGGATTGACAAATGTTAAAGTATTGAAAAATAGAAGGAATCTCACTGAACAAGAACAGGACCAACTGTAGAAAGCTAAACACAAAATAAGGGATTACCTCGATAATATGCATGAGTTTAAACGGTTTACTATCAAAATGTCATGGGACAAAATAATTCCTGCTCAGAACACTGAATAAGAATGAAGAGAAAAAGAAAAAAAAAATTCACCAAAGCACAAAGTTAAATCAGCTAAATGAATTCAGAAAATTTGACATTAAAATCAAACACATAATGTGATATCTGTGTAAGAGCGCATGATAAACTAAACTCTTGCATCACGTTTTTGCAGGGGGGAATCCCCCCGCTAACTATATATTCCAAGTGCGAGATCACACTACAGTGAGGAAAGGGAAGAATTTCCCAAACCGCACTGTACCACGATCTATGTACAGTACTTCATGTTCATATCTTTCGAACTTTCGATACAGAGATGTTCAGCAAGATGGAAATTAGAACATCCATGTTTCGAGTTTTCCATCTGTGGAGCATCTCCTTTCACAATTTTAATAGTAAATCATTTAAACATATTTCTGTTAAGCAACTGTTTTTTGACAGCTCTAGAGCACAATTTTTTTTAGCACAATGGTCCAGGCATAAGAAAGTAGAAAGGGCCATCACCAAGCTTAGGGAGCCTATGACAAGGGATCCTCTGGAAATATTTCAAAAATTCTATGAAAGTCTGTATAAAGCAAATATGGAAATAAGAAAATGTACAAATTGAAATGTTCATGGAAGCATTAAATATGCCACGGTTAGAAGCAGAGGAGGCTCAATTACCAACAATTAAGATAGGAGATGAGAAACATGGTGATGTATAACCAATCTACATGAAAGTCCCCAGGAATTGATGGCATTCCTGTAGACGTTTGGAAACTAGGAGGGAAAAAAATGAAAGATCCAGAAAGCTTTGTTTAACAGTATTTTAAGAGGAGCAATACACACATCCTGGAAGAAAGCACTGGTAGCTGTAATACCTAAAGAGGGTAAAGATCCATCAGATCCAGCTTCATACAGGCCCATTTCAGTACTAAACCATGATTATAAAGTGTCTATAATGGCTAAAAGAATGGCTAAAGTGACGCCAAAGTTGATACGGATCAATTTGGTTTTGTGGAAGGGAGGCAAAGATTTAACATTAGCAGAACACTGATGATCCAGAGGGAAGCAGAAAGTAAGAAAATACCACCGTTGTTGGTGGGTCTTGATGCAGAGAAAGCATAAAACAGAGTAAGCTGAGACTTTATGAGCAGGGCAATGGAAGCATTTGCATTCCCTGATAAAATTAACCAGACTGCTTGAGGTTCAGGAAACAGAGCCACTTCCAAATCTTTCAGAAGATTCTCTTGTGTGTCAACTACCAATGCATACAAATAACTCAGCTTGCTGTGATTGAAGTACTCTGAGATTTCAGACTGGTCAACATAAAAGACATAGGAAACTTTGGTGTCATTAGAGTTGCAAGCATTGTCAAAGGCTGTCATTCCTTAAAACATTACTGTATGAACAAGTGTACCACACTACAGAAAGCCTTCAACCAACAAAACACTTGGTGAAGCTGTGCATACATGGACAGATACACTGAACAATGGCCCAACTAAGAGAGGGAAAGGCAGTTCAAGGAGGGAAAGCTTGATTGGCCACCTTTATCACTAAAGATTGCAACAGCCACCCTCTACTCTCAAAATGGGCCCATTACATTCAGAAAAATGTCATGGACACCCAAGTGTCAAATTTTCTGAAACACCACAGACTTGTACAACCTAACCCAAAACTGATAATCTGGTCTACTACATACACATTGAGACAGACTTGCTGTTCTTCTGAAGCTTGAGGCCACCTGCAGACTGCCCTCCTTATATTTACATCAGCAGTGAGAAATGTAAAATATCTAGTCTAGTGAGCAATTCTAGCAAGAATACCTAGGCAGCAGCTGATTCTGTGCATATGGACCATCCTGCTTCCCCAGACTACAGCACATTACTCCTTGGAACAGAGTTCTCCTTGATACATTAATTGGAGCCATAAGGGGCAGTCGCTCAGGCATTAGGGTTATTTGTTTACGTTAGTATCCCTGCTGGGAGAACATTATAACCCACCCCAAGGCAAGGGGCAAATCAGCCACCCCTCCATCAGGTGTCAATACCCTCCGCAGATGGATATACTCCCTACTTCCTATGAAGGGTATTGCCTACTGGCTTGGACAGCCTTATGCCTACCCACAACTGGTTATCCTAACCCCATTCCCCAAAGGACAGGGTGATTGCAAAGTTGACTCAACCCAGGAAAGGCACACAACCATCTTCAAACTCCAGGTTCAGTCATAGTTGAGAACTGTGCACTCCCAATCACTTCGGCTACAGCCAGGGCTTTATTCCGATGCCACTAGAGCTGGTTGCTATTAAATGCTGACCTGGTGAAATGCAACACTGGAATGAAAAAGTTATGCATTCACCAAATGTTCCATCCGTAATGTTCATTTTCACTCTCCAACGTATGGGTTTGGATTCGATCACTAGGATCCAACTTTGCCACTGCAAAAGCTTGTGGCAACCAGAAAACTCTCAAGCTACTCTCTTATCCACAATGCACCAACCCAAAGTACCTCAGATCTTGTCTGCTAATAACAGAAGAAAAATATTGCAGTTAGGGAGGGGAGACTATATCTGGAGCTATGTACTAACAAACTGGTATACTTAAACAATCGCTCTTCCAGAAGTTTTTAGGGCATGGAGTTGGTGGGAGAGGAGCTGAAGAATGAAAATGGACAACACAGATGAGAACTTTATGGTGAGCATATAACTAGCTGATGTCAATTTTTGTTCTGACCTTAGCTTATGGAAGTGCCCCCAGCTACCTAAATCCCCAGATGGACTCAAGGAAGGATATTCTTGAGTACCACTGAACCAAATGATACTCTGCCCCTGGAGACCATATCCAATTTGTAATCAATAACATATGTATGGAGAGTAGCCCAAGCTGCTGCTGCACAAATGTCATCCATGGAAGCTCTAGACTGGAAGACTGATGAAGTAGCCATAGCTCTAGTGAAATGAGCTTGTAAAGGTTTTGATAAAATAATGCCCAATTTCTTGCAGATACAAGATATACAATCTGTGAGACATCTGGCTAGAGTAAGTTTGTCAACAGATTTTCCTAGTTTCATGCCAGAAAAAGACAAACTGGTCAGTCTTCCTGATTTTCTGTTCTGTGCAGGTAAAAACATAATTGCCTGTGAACATCCAATACATTTAACGTATATTCACCTTTGTTAGAAAACCTGGAGAACACCAGCAAATTAATATTAGCCTCTGAAACCACTTTAGGAAAAAAGGAAGCATTAGTTCATAAAGTGACCCTGTCCTTATGATCAAGTAAGGGTTTCTAAGAGAAGGCCTGAATCTCTGAAATTCTACTGGCAGAAGTAATGGCTACTAGAAAAATTGTTTTCCAAAAAAGATACATGAGGTCACATTTGGCTGCAGGTTCAAAGCAGGGCTGAGTAAGTTGCTGCATTACCAGAAAGTCCCGTGGGGCAGTAGAGTCCCTAAAAGGAGGCCTGAGAAGAGCACTTCGCAGAAAGGTTTTGCATAGTCTATAGCAGGCAACAGAAGAATCTTCAAATCCTGTGTGAAAATTTGATATTGCTGCTAGCTGGACCTTCACTGTGGAGGAGCTAGCTCCTTTAAAAAGTAAGGCTAAAAATTCAAGGATTGCAATGGTGCTGAAAAGGGATAGACATTTTGATGGGCCCAGTGAGCAAATCTTCTCCATTTACTAGGGCAGAGTTTGTGTAGAAGGTTTATGGGAAGTTTTGAGTATCCAACTGACTGGAGAGGAGACCATAGGTTGTCTGGCTATTAATGGAATTGGAGAAGCCAGTCAGTCTGATGTTCGATATGTCTGGATGGATCATGCCTGTCGGATGAGACAGGAGGACTGGAGTCACATTCAGAATCCATGGTGGGTGAAGCAAGTGAGGCCAAAGGAAAAGGGGAATCAAATCTGTCGAGGCCAAAAAGGTGCAATGAGGATAACTTTGCTCTTCAACATGGCAGCTCTGCAAGAATTCGGAAATAAGTGGGTAGGCATAAATCAGGCCAGGGGGCCAATCGTGAAGCACAGCATCCCTTGGCGACTCCCCTTGTGGGTGGTGGGGGGTCAGGGCATAGTAACACTGCATTTGTTTAGGGGAGAAGCAAAAAGATCACTGCAAGGCTGGCCCCACTGACAAAAATGGTCTCCGCCACATTCTTGAGAGACCATTCGTGAGGTAGAAGAATGTACCTGCTCAGCTTGTCTGCCATCACATTGGACATCCCTGGAATGTGCATTGTGATGAGAAAGCAGTTGGATGAGCTCACCCATTGTCATACTGAGTGCTTCAACACAAGGGATAAGACTGGGTCCTTCCTTGTTTGCTGATTTACCAAACTACTGACATGTCAGTTTGAACTGCAATCGTCCCTGAGGGGAGAGCTTCTTGAAAGGTCTACAGTGTTAAAAACACTGTGCTCATCTCCAGGACACTGATAAATTGGCCTCTTTGAGGACCTAGTGCCTTGGACCGTCTTCCACTGGTGCTGCCCTCCCACCCAGAGAAGCATCTTTGATCACTATGGCCTTGGCCAAAGGGGGAATGAACGGACGGTCTTGTAGAACCTCTTCCAATTGCATCCACCACCTGAGATCTCTTGCAAATCTGAGTAATACATATCAGGGTTGATAAATATCAACCACTGTGTGGCTATCATCCATTGTAGAATCCTCGTGTAAAACCTGGCTAATGGCACTAGAATTATTGCTGCTGCTATTGATCTTAGAGCCTGAAAAAGCAAGCAGGCAGAAACTTTGCTACTGCAGATTATTTTCCTGACCTGTGTTTTTAAGGACTGAACTCACAGGATGCATTGAAGCTATCAGTTCATAGGTTGGTGCTAGGCTATCGGCCCTAGGGCTTATACAAGCCTAGCTATAACAATTCCCCTGACAATTTCTTCCCACAGTATTTACTTCCCTGGACCTGTCAGTGACTGCGCGTTCCTATAAACTTCAACTTTTTAGTACGTTCCAAATAAGACTTTTCATAGTTTTGTTTATCCATATAACAGCATGTCTGAATAACCTGACTTCTTGCCTCTATTACTTGATGCCTGGTCAGGGTGGTAATGAGCAAGTCTAAATATGGAAACACCCAGATTCCTTGCAGTCTCAAGTGAGCTGCTACTACTGCTATACACATTTGCTGAACACCCTGGGAGCTGCAGTGAGACCAAAGTTCAGAAATCTGAATTGGCAATGACTGGCTCCCAGGCAAAAGTATATGCACCTTCTGGACCACTCGTTCATCTTTTCGATAATACACATCCTGAAGGTTTAGTGAGCACATCCAATTATCCTTTCCCAGACATGGGAGAATGTACTAACTGGCCATCCAAAACTTGGTACGAACCGATTTGTTCAAGTTGCTGAGATCAAAGACTGATTCCCAGTCCTCTGTTTTCTTTGGCACTAAAAGGAATCCAGATTCTATCTGGTCTAGTGGGACCTCTTGGATGACTAGCAACTTTTATATTGGAAGACTTGCTTGTTCCCTTCTGGGTGGAACATCAGGGATGTTTGAGATTGGAGGTGAAAGGGAAAAGGGTATTATATAACTTTGGAAATGATCCTCTGCACCCATGTGCCTGTTACCTCTAGCCAGGCACTCTGGTGCAGGGATAAACTATCCCTGACTGCCTTAGAAGAGGACAATCGGGCCTGCTTTCAGGAGCACTGGGAGGGTCTATTGAAAAAAAAAAAAATCTCTGGACCCTGGGATTTGCAGGCCACCTCCAGCACTGGAGATCCTCCCCTCTACCCCTGGGGAAAGGTCCAGATGTGCCCTGGGACTTTTTGAACCACATTTTCCCAGTACCTCACTGATTCCTGGAGAAAGATCTGAGGCATGGAAAAAACATACACCCATGGCAGACAGGGTCTTCCATCCTTTTCACACCTAAAGTGTTCTTAACTTTGGGGCCAAAGAAAGACATTCCATCAAAGGGAACATTGATGAACGAAGACCTGAAGGGCTCCACAAAATCACAAGTGCATCCAGGTGTGCCCACTTATGGAAATACCAAAACCTGCTGCCCCTGAGATTCCTTCAGCCGTAACCAAAATTAACCTCATGGAGGAATTGGAAATTGCAGGGTAGCTAACTGAGAAGTGAGACACCTGCACCTAATCAGAAATGAATCTTGATAGGGTAATCAGAGTCCCTTAATTAGGTCTCTAACCTGGTGAAATGTGCCAAATAGCTCAAAGACCTTAAGGCAAAGGTCGCTGAAGCTTAGACATGCTTCCCAAACCTGTCCATTGGTGGATGGACAGTGGAAGTCAGTTAAGTGGCTGCCACCACAACCATAGCATCAGCAGGTACCCCTTTTGTCCAAAACTGCCAGTCTTCTGGTGGTCAATTTTATCCAGTCTCGGGGGGGATTGGCTCAATGTCCAGGGCCTTCCATGCCCACCGAAAGATCAGATTTATGTCATCAGCAGGCAGTCACCCAGGAAGTAGACAGGGCAGTATTGAATTCCTCCAGGAATACAGACTCCTCAGATGAAGGGTTGGTGGACTTCTAGCCACCTCTCTGCTTCAGGATTTCAAGGATGTAGCAAAACTGAAAGTCTTCAGGAAGTGACTGGTGACCCTTCACCTTCATCAAGGTGAATCGTCTGTAACAGACTTCTCAGGGGAGTCACGTTCTATTCTTGGGGACCTCCTCAGTGGGATGCTCTTGGTGGTATAAGTGGGAATACCCTGCTGGGAAGCCAGGTGTTTTGGTACCAGCTGTCCCTGTGGAGAGGATATACAAGACTCCAAGTGAAGAGATGGCAGGCCTGCAGACTGAGCATCCAAGGGGACTGGAACAGTGTTGTGGAAGCTGACAAGGCTGACTTCAAAAGCAAACCCCCCCCCAGACAAAAGAGGACCCTAGATCCATAAGGGCAAACTTTTAGACCATAGTCCCTCCATGCTCCAAGGAAAATTCACAAGACGGAAGTTGAAGTGAAACTAACCCATGCTGAGGCTCTGAGGTGTAGAGACAGTTCCAAAAACTTCAGTCAGCTGTGACATCCTGGACCCAAACAGGGTAGCCCTAGCTCTGAGCGCGCTCTGGATCCAATTGAACCAAACAGCTCAGAGCGAGCTTTAATCAGAAGGTAAAGAAAGTCTGATCCAAAAACATCAAGACCAAGTAGGGAGTTGGAGGAGGAACTTGCAAAGAGTGTAGTGGGAGATCAGAGTGCTTGACCTAGAGGGGTAAGCTGACAGGACACTTGGCATGCTTTGTGCAGAAAATCTCACTAACCTCTCCACATTTTCTTTAGGGCTCCTGGAAGAGAATGGAAACTATTGATGGGGATTTTGGTCTCTCCAAAGAAGGGACCCTACTGAGCACTGGGTCCATGGATGGAAAGAATCTGGTTCTCAGGAGATAGGAAATGCTGGGCATCAAATTCTATGATTTGTCAGATCTTAAGTATCTTTAGCCATTTTTGATTTTGGATCCAATGGCAACGTTGGATCCAAGGAGTCTTTCAATTTAGGATCTAAAGTTGAAGTCTGATCAGCTAAGTTTATGGTCCAAAATTACCAGATCTGATAAAGGCCTATTCCTAGATAGGTTTGAATATTTGGAAGAGTACTTGGAGAGAAGCTCCAGATAGTACCTCACTAAAGGAAGAAGGAAGCAATTCCTTCAAAATTAACTTATTCTTATATCCAGAGCTCTTGGGTTGAAGGCATGATGGTACAGTTTTCTTGCAGGTAGAGTGGACATAAGCAGTATGTGTGGGCATCCAAAAACTGAATTTTGTGCCCACACAAACCCAGCCAAGCCTTTATCTGTCAGCCACAGGGGGGGGGGGAGAACAGAGAATAAAAGCACTCTATAAAAGATATTTATATTCAACAGAAAGGATGACATACCAACAGTGGTAAAGAACTACACTAGCAACTGGCAAACCAAGTTGCTGCAAGCCATCATTTGTCAGAGGCAGGTCAGCTCAGATTCTGGTTGCTGGGGGGGTTGGAGGGACAGGATAGGTCAGGAGAATTAAGCTGTTCTTGGATGGTATTGAAAGGGCTGGGAACAAATCAGTCTTTTTGATCTCTACCTTAGCAGCTTTCAATAGCTAATCAAGACAGACAGCATGATCAGGAGATGCAATTTGAAAATGATGAAAAAGCTTCACTGAATTTCTGGAAAGTTTAGCAGCATCTGGGAATGGTGTGAATTACGAACACGTCAAACCAGAGTGCTTTCTACAGTGTAGTTTTTTTTTCTAGGATTGTTTTCCAAATTACCAGTATTACTAAAAAGGTACTACTTAGCACAACAAAGCATATTTTATTAATTTATGAGCATGTGTGTATTACTGGTTGGGCTCAGAACCGATCCTCTATTCAGACTCAGCCACATTCTAAACCTCAGTCTTCCACTTGGCTCATGGCTGAACACCCTATCCCATGATGCAATGGTGTGCTCTCAGATCTTGTCTGCCAATACCTAGTATCAACTTGCACAGCATTATAGCACATTAGAAAGTCGGTAAAAAAAATCATCTGTCCTCCAGAAACTCTAGACTGGGGGTAGGAGAGTGGGATGCAAGAATGAAGGCAAGATGGACAACAAACATGGAACGTTATGGTAAGTACATATGCTGTCCTATCTTGCCTTCATTCTTACTGGTTGGGATTGCATCCCTAGCATATCCTGGGCGGCTCACAGGAGTATATTTTTCAGGATAGTGGAACCAAAGGCCATGTCTACCTTGCAATGAGGTGTGAGGTTTGGCCCACATAGCCACAGCACACATTATCTAGTGGCAGTCCAGCCTGAAATGCAGATAAAGTTCAATTGCCCTTGTGTAGTGACCTTTGACTCTAAAGGGAAGACATCTATTGTTAAGTGTATATAAATGTAATGCAATTTGAAAGCCATCTGATCACCTTTTTTAGCCTCTGAAAAGATGAACAGCTGATCAGACTTCCTGAAGACTTCAGTTCTGTGTAAATAGAAACAAAGTAGTCTATGTACGCCCAACTGATGGAGCATATACCTTATTGCAGATTTTGGAAAAAACTGGAAGCTCTTAAGATTAGCTTTTGAGCACAAGATGGATTAGCTCGCATAAACACCCATTCCTTATGGAAAATCATAAGTAGGCCTGATTGACAAATCTTGAAGCTCAGAGACTTATGGCAGATGTGATGGCAATCAGTAAAATTGTTTTCCATGATAAAAATTTTATATCACGTTGATGTGGGTTCAAATGGAAGGATCAGGCGAGAGTACAAAATTTAGGTCCCAAGGTGAAAGGGTCCTTGATGGGAGGTCTTAAGCAGGTGCCCTTCAAAATTGCTCTGCACCATTTATGGGACATCAAATTTTGGGTTATATCACCTGCATGAAAACTGGAAATTGCAGCCAACTGAACCCCGACAGTCACGGCAGTGGAACCTTTACAAAACAATTCAGCCAGGAAATCCAAAATAGAGATAAGTGCAGAAAAACAGTCAAGATTTCTTTCTGAAGCCCAGTAAGAGAATCTCTATTTACTTAGATATAATTTTCTGGTAGAGAACTTGTATGAGGAAAGAAATGTGTGCTTTACTGCTGGTGTGAGTGGGAAGCCTGACTATATTTGGAACTGGAGCAGCCAAGCTGTCAACTGGAGGGAGGGGTGATGCATTCCCCAATAAATGGGTCCGAAGGTCTGGAACTGGGTCCAGAATCCAAGGTTCCTCCTGAAGATGCCATAAGAAAGGAAATCAGATTTGATGTCAGTATGGGGCAATGACAGCCTGCTTCCCAAGGATTTGGCTTTCTGAATAACTGGATATGACGGGGAAAGGCAAAAAGAAATCCAGAGGACCAATCATGCACTAGTGCGTCCCTTGGTGACTACCCCAGAGGGGGGACTAGGGCAAAGTAGTTGCTGCATTTGGTTGAGGGGTGGCAAAGAGGCTGCATCAAGGCTGCCCCACTTTTCAAAAAGCCCGTTATCTCTTGCTTTAGGGACCACTCGTGAGGCATGAGTACTGCCCTGAGTGTGCCATCACGTTGGATCTCCCCAGCATATGCATTGCCACTAGAAAGCGTTGGGAAGACTGTGGCCATTCCCAGAGTGCCTCTCGACAAAGGGGGGCAAGACCTGGTTCCTCATGTACCAGACCAGACGTGTTTGCCTGAATTGCAATCGTTCCCAGTGGGAGAGAACTCTGAAGTGCTTGTAACGCCAACAGCACAGCTCTCATCTCTAGGACATTGATGTGCAGGTGGGCCTTGTGATCCTGACAGGTGCCTTGGATGGTCCTCCCCAGATACTGCCCTCCCTACCCTATCTGGGAGGCAACTGTGGTCACTGTCGATAAGCTGTTGAGGAAGAACGTGATGACCCACCATCACATGGCTGGAAAAAGCCACCATCTCGGGTCCCTCTTGCAAGATTCCACGATCATAATTGAGGGACATGGGTAGTTCTAACAACCATTGGGTAAATAGAAGGCACTGAAGAATTCTCATGTGCATGTGAGCAAAAGACAAGTTATCGTTGCTGCTATGGTTCCCAAGATTTGAACTTTTTTTTTTGACGTTGGTCTTAGACACGAGATCAAGAATTTGCTGAGTAGCAAAACTTTCCTCCAGCAGCCTTGCCATAGAGTTTGTGTGCTCCTATATAGACTATATGTTGCGATGGCAACAAGGCAGATTTTTCTGAATTTATAGTAATCCTCAAATGTGAGCAGAGTTAAGTTGGTGTCCCTTGCTTGGAGTAGATGCTTGGTGGTGGCAGTTAGAAGCCAGTCGCCTAGGTATGGAAACACCTGAAATCCTAGCCAACAAGTGAGCTGTAACCACTGCCATGCATTTGAACATTCTAGGGGCTGTAATGAGACCAAAGGGCAGAGCTCAAAACTGGTAGTGACTGGCTCCCAGCGAAAGTGCAGATGACTCCTTGATGGCCTGTCCATTTTTATGTGGTAGCACACATCTTAGAGGTAGAGTATACATCCAATTCCCTTTCCCTAAAGGGGAGAAAGGACTGCAGTGTCACCATCCGGAACTTGGTTCTTTCTACAGATTTAATTTGCAGAGATCCAGGATGGGTCTCCAGTCCCCTGTTCTTGACACTAAAGAATCTAAGTTCCAGATACTTTCTGGTCTGCGGGGACTCTTGTCTAGCAACTTTTGAATTTCTACGGTTGCTTGATCCCTTTGTCTGGGTGGAATGTCTGGTAAGTTTTGAGGTTGGGATGGGGAGAGTAAAGGATATGGAGTAGAGTCTGGATATTAGGCTTTGTATCCATCTGTGTCTCGTAATTTCTCACCAAGCTTCCGGGTGCAAAGACAAATGACCCCTAACTGCCTCTGGGGACAGGCAGTGGGCCTCCCTTCAGGAGTGCTGAAAGGGCCTACCACAAAAGGAATAGTTGTCGCCCGGGTTCTGCAAACCCCCTCTGCTGTGAGGATGGCATCTACCATTACCTTCCCCTGGGGAAGGATTCACCTCATACATCTGAAAAGCTCCCTGGAATTTTTTGAACCACATTCCCTCTCCCCTCAGACCCTTACGGTATGGTCTTTGGGGTACAGAAAAATGCCTGAACAGCAGAGTTTTACCGTCCTGCTCACATCTGGTGAGTACCTTTAACTTCTGGTGCAGAGAGGATCGAATGGGGTGTTGACAAAGGTAACAAAGGGTTCTACAAACTTACACAAACGCATCCAAGAGCATCTCCTGAGGGAGACTCCCAAACCCACTGCTCTACTCGCTCCATCTGCTGCATATGAAATGAGTCATGAAGCTCACCAAGTCACTAAGGAGATCAAGGTGGATAGCAAAGTCACCTTATCAGAGACCCCTGCAGCTAATGAACCTTGAAGGGCATCTTCTTGCTCTTTCAGATCTGTAATCTTGACATGTGCCAAGTAATTCAGCGATCTGAGCAAACTTGGCTGAAGAGTCATGCTTCCCATATCTGTCCATCGCATGAGACTTGGGTGGATGGACAGAGGATGTTTTGGCCAGTTCCTTCTTGGTGGAAGCTGCCACCACCATAACATCCACAGAAACACCTTTAGAAAGTAAGTTTGACATCTGGGCTAATAAATTTGTTAGGCCTCAGAGGGACTGGTTCCACTGTCTGGGAACTCACACCTTCAGACTAATTAGTTCTAAAAGTTCAAAGGGCAGAGATACTCCGGAGGCAGAAGGGTGAGATCTGAAGGCTTTCAGGTACACTTTACTCCTCCTCAGAGGGGTTTGATGGACTTCCAGCCACCTTAAAGGACCTCTAGGATATCTGCAAAGGAGATACTTCAGGGCAAACACAGGGGCCCTTCTAGGGAGTCAATATGCTTCCTCTTGCAAAGCATCTTCCAGGGGCCCTCTTCAGAAGGCTATTCTGGTGAGGTTTTGGAAGTGGGAAGTTCACCCAGTGGAGTACGTGGAGGCTTTGGATCTCCACTGGTCTGTGGTTGGGGTGGTACAGAGGCCGGTGCCCTAGGGGGAAGAATGTCAACCTTTGTGTAGAGCTGTGTAGGACAGCACTCTGCTCACAAACCCCTCTCCCCGACCAGAGGACCACTCCAGCTCCAAAGATGCAGAGGAAATCCAAGACAAAGGGAGCCTGCTCCAAATCTGATGTAGGTGCCTAGCTCACCCATGCTGAGGCAGAAGGGTAAACTGACCCAAGTGTTGGACCAGAGTTCCCCCGACCAGGCAGGAGAGCTTTGACCCCTAGACATCCCAGATAGCACAAAGATCAAAGCAGACTATTCAAAATCCCAAGTGTAGGTCTTGGCACAGATTGTTCCATCATGATCAGTTGACACATTCCTGCTCAGACAATCCAGGTTGGCTCAGAGGCAGAATCATAGATGAAAATCTTTTACTGTCGCCTGGTCAGAATAGGATGGAGCAGACATTCTGGCCTGCACAGGCAACTCCAGTAGCCTTTGCACCACCCTATCCACAGTAGTCTGAATGTTCAGGACAGAGACTAAGGTCTGCAATGTGCCTTTGTAATATGGGTGATAAGGTCAGGGAGACCAGTGTCAATTCAGGAGACCAGCTCTGAAAATGTTTTTCCATAAGTTCCAAAAACTTAGGAGCAGAGGATGAAGACTTCAATTTTTATTTGGATCAGAGCGAGTAGATTTGGACACTTCTGGCAAGAGGATGAAGACTTCAATTTTTATTTGGATCAGAGTAGATTTGGACACTTCTGGCAGGCTCCAAATGACCAGATGAAGACTACAATCTTGTTAGAGGTCAGATTTAGGTGATTTGCTGGAGGTTGTCCACCTTTCCAAAGCTTCTGAAAAGGGCATTTTCAGAAGCCCCCCAACAATTAACTTGTCCCTTGGAGTAAAACTCTGGAGCTGAAGGAGTAATGGGGAAAAGATTCCTTTAGATGCATGGCACCAAGACAAATAGTGTGCCCATCCAATTATGGATATTTGCAACCATTTTAGCACTTCTTGAAACCAGATACTTTTAACCTCTGTTCCTGAAATTATAGGAACAAATGCTAAAGTTAAGTCCCTAAGAAATCTACGGCTCTAGTTCAACTCACTAACCTATAGGAACACAATATGCACATACCCCTAAGCTTAGCACACAATACAAGAGGGAAGCTGCACGGCCGTAGTCTTCCCCTTGTGCATTTAACTGGCTGGAGCTTAAGCTCCTCCAAATTAGAGATTTGCCTAGTGTAAAACTAAAGGACAGGGGTAGCCCTCTAGCTTAAATGAGCACCAGGCCCTCTAACTTAGAGCAGCTCAGGGAACACAACCACAGCAAACAGAAATACAAGTTGACTTGTATGGATAAACAAACTATAATGGGACAGGGAGAAAACTATGGCCAAGGATTATAAAACAGCAAGCAGGAAAAGAGCTCACCATTAGAGTAAGCTACACACTATCGGATAAATCTACTACTAGAAAAATTGAGAAATATTTGGATAGACTTGGCCAATGCCAAAAGGGAGAACTCAACTTGCTTCATAGCAAACAAGATCTAGGTGAGCACACCACTGCATCATGGGATACAGTGCTCAGAAATGAGCCAAGTGGAAGACTGCTTTAAAATGTGGCAGAGGATCGGTTCAAAGCCCAACCAGTAAAAATGAAGGCAAGACAGGACATCTTTGGTTGGATAGTTTCACTGCAAAGTGGCTTGAAGGTACAGATTTAAAAGTATATTCCTGTTCAAGAAAAGGGAGGGGGGATTCTAAAAGGGCAAAAAGCTTAATTTTAGCTGCTGAATTCAAGCTAGGATCCTATCACAGTATTATGCAAGAGCAAACAAACTAGCTTGCTAGCTGCTGCAAGCAAAGGGTTTCTCACCCCCACTTCCTCCAGTGCAATTAGTTTTTATAGGGATAGGTTTGGTGGAGACTAAACAAGATTGCAGTTTGGACAGGGAGTTTTAGGACAGTAGGTTGAATTGATAAGTTCCTTTGGATAGGCACACATCAGTATTCAGAATTTACTTAAATTTGGAAAGCATATGTACAAGCTAATATTCCAGTAGTAAACTGGAGCAGGTTCAGCTTTCCTTCATGTGGAAAGACCTAGGGTCCCTTCCATTTTTGGGATCAAAGATCCAAAGATGCCCATAACCCCCCCATGGATATGGTTCTGATTTTTATTTTGAAGGTGAATATGGGGTAGCCATGAGAGCACATTGTGCACCAACATCTGCAAATAATTTAACCATGTTGGGAGAAGTTACTAACTTGGAAGCTTTATGGTTTTCTGCATGACATTTGCCTTTTTGGATTGGTTCTGAAGAGTTGAACAGCACAGAATCAGGTTTACATATGAAATAACCTGAAATGAAATTACTTGGAAGATTTCAAAAGCTGGGGACAGTTCAAATAAAATATATACAGAAAGAACACAAATTCATAACTACATGGTAGTGCACATCCCCTTTACCAAAGATGAAGGGACAATTTGTATGCCTTAAGATGATTTGATACTGAAAGTTACAAAAAATGTATTTAATAAATCTTTAAAGATTGAGGCCATGAGCACAAGGTTTGCCCCTATATATTGGAAAAGGTGTTTTAAACACTGGCCTGAAAAAGAATGGAGATAAAAGCATTATGTATGGAGGCACTAAAAGGAAATCTTACAAAATAGATGGGAAAAGTTTGCCAGTATTTGATTAACTATACTAGCATATTTGAGAACCCCTTTAAATGCATTTAGAAAGGTCAGTCAATCTTGGAAGGTGGTGCAGCTAAAAGTACAGATTCTAAAAAAGCACACAAGTGACAACTGTGCTCAGTGTCCCTACATAAAAGTAGGGGAAATGACACTTAAATGTAGTAAATCTATTTAAACAAGGGGTATGCAAATTGCAGTACAAATGACAGTTTAGCTTTATGCAATCAATGCATTTTACACAGGAAAACCCATTTAAAATGCAGGTTTATGAACATATGTATGACAGAAGTGTTGTACAGAAACTTGTATTAAAGCCAGTTTTGGTTTTATGCTACAAAGTGTTACCTATAGATCCTAGTGGTGGCCCTTGGGGAAACCTCTTTAATATAGGGAACTATATTGACAATTTTAGAATCAAATGCATACCCTGGTTTGAATGAAAATGCAACTTTCAAGCCTTGTCAAAATTGAGATCTGCCAAGTTGTAATTCACAACTTATGGTGCTATTAGTTAAGTTTCAGCACAATATATTGCATTTATATATGGATTTACATATTTAGATTTGTTTATGATGTATTAACATGTTCAAACCTATGTTGTGGTTTTTAAACAGTGATGGTGACCATTTAGAAATGGTGTTCTTTATTTTTGTAGAACAGTTCATTTGATTGGCTTGTATACAAAGGATTTAACTGTTGGTATCCTCATCTGACCAAGTTATAAGACGAGAACGCAGTGAACAGTTTCTGGATTTCTCTTGTCAGTGTGCTTGTCAATAAGTTGACAGATATCCAGCTTGCCTTACCAGTGCCTTCCTTTTGGCTTTGGTAGTTAAGCCACTACCATTCGATTAAAGACAAAGCTTCCAGTGGTAGTGGCCTTGGAAATATGACAAGAGCAGATAAGGATACAGTGGTTTGGCTGTTAGCAGTGTACTACATAAAGAAACTTTGGGGTAAAGTGTTGGGCAGAGGCATTTTACTTAAGTGCTTAACATGGAATGTTTCAGTAAAAGTTTAACTTGCCAAGAATTGACCATTTACAGTGACTCTGCTTCTTGCTCCAAATGCAAGCTACTCAATTGCCACATTTATGGGCAAACAATTGTGGCCAATATGCAATGCCCTCCATGAAAGGAGAGTAAGATATAATGCATAGTGATTTTTGCAAGCTAAATTATCTAGAGGCTGGGAACCTGCATGGCCAATTCCAAGAAATCAGGGCTTACACTGTTAATGGAAAGTTAGAAGATAGCCGGCTCTAGGGTTGAGAAAAAGGCTAGGGGAGGCAAACACCCAAGATTCTAGACAAGGGGTACCAGGACCAGCAGTGCTATGCAAACTATGCCTTGCCATATTGGCAGTTTGCTTTTCTTATGTAGTGTCCAGGACATTTAGGTGGTCAGATTGTTCAAAGGTCAAAAGGTTCAGACATGGTCATTTGGATCTGTGCTTAAAATTACAGGGGGAAAGGTCAGTGGGTTGAGTTTACCCCAAAGAGTTAAGTTGGCTACAGTTGGAATACAAGTATAGGGGTATGTTAGATGGCCCATTCTTTGCAAGGTCACCCTCTTGCACAGCAAGATGAGGCAGTTTAAGACAGTCATGTCACTTGGATGCACATGGTTTGATAGAAGCAGCACACAATGGGGCATCACAGGCTGATTGAGGCAGAGCAGATGACAGTCCAATGAGGTCAGAACATGGATAGTTTGCCATTTGGAGGCTGCATCATTGGGTCCAGGGTTATTTCCAAAGACAAGTCTGAGGCAGTCTGGTTTGGGGAATCAGGCATGCAGTTGCAACTACCAGAAGTGGGAAACCTAGTCATGTGGTTGCATTTAGGGGCAATATCTGCCAGTGTCAAATAAAAACTAGTTAATTTGATAACAGGTAAAGTTCATGCATGAATGCTGGCTGCAGGCTTGGTCAGAAGTGGTACAGAGAAGGTGGAGGGGGCTAGGTTTGTTGAGGCAGTGTAACAGATTAGAGAACACTATGGCCAAGTAGTGGGCTGTGCATTCCTCACCCTAGCATTTGGGTCAGGTGGCCAGATAAACCTACAAGATGCTTGGAAGGAATATTCCTCCCTTCTGTGGTGGAAGGCAGAAAAAGCAAGGGAAGCCAAGTGGGAAGGTCTCAGGACACCAGCTGGACCTTACACAGGCCAGACAGCCCCAAAGGATTGTTGCCAAGGTACTTGGCCCAACAATGGCTCCTCAGCACCAACAATGGCTCCTCAGCAGATTGTAAGGCAGCTCAGAGGAATTATGAAAAATAAATCAGAAGGGGTGGTTATAGATGGTGCTGTTCGCTCTACAGCATTCAGGAAACTGCCATGAAATAGCCTCCCTGACATTCCTGCATGTTTATACACAACTGGCTTCCATTAGGAAAGGTCACTAGCAGTAAGTGGCAGATTGTTGTGGCCATTTAACCCACCTAATGCCTTGCACAGGATTCAGAAAGGAGTGATTCAAAAAGATCTGCAATGTACTGAACTGGTTACACAAATAACCATGACAATCAAGGATGGAAAAATGTGCTTAACTGTGGTACATTGTCAATATCCTGGTGCAGGAATTGTCATGGTAAAGTGCTGGACAAACCATGGATAATGGCTTGCTACTTTAGTAAAGGCATGTAGAGCTTACCAATCTGACAAATGTAGACTTACAGTATATGGAGTACAGAATTAGGAAAGTAAGGAGTCCAACAATAAAGTAAACTAGATTTAATAGATATTTTAGATATGTAGAATGAACACTTGGCTGCAAGAGAAGTTGGCACCACATCTTTTGGCTGTGAGAAGTTGACATGTATTTTGCCTTAAAGGTAATTTGGTCTGCATTGTGGACAAGAGCGAGTCAGCTCCAAGATCATATCTGAACCCATTAAGCTCAGGACAGACTATGCAGGTCACTAGTATGCAGATTTATGTTAGTGGTGCTGATACTAAGCAATCTGAGTTACCATCTCCCTGCACTTAATCACCAACAGAATTAAACTGCTTATAACCTTTATTGAAGTTTTACAAAAACAGTTCAAAACTAACATTTGAAAAATACAAATATATACAAAGTTTTCTCCTGGAGGGAGAGAGGGGAGGCTTGTGCCATCAGAAGTGCGTCGTCATGAAGTAATTTCAGTCATCTCTGAATCTGCCTTATCAGCCAATTTTTCCTGAAAGAGAAAAAAGTATTAATACTGCAGAACTTGAATATGCTTGGCTTCAAATGCTAAGCAGACAGTTTCAGTAGAGAGTACTATGCAAGATACACCCCCCCCAAACATACCTCCTTTCCCTCAGAAACAATTTCCTTGTTCCAGTGAAAGAAAATCAGTTCCTCTTATCCTGCAATACACTTGCATCCCCAGCCAGCTCCAAAGTTTATTCTATGGCCAAATTGGTGGCATGACAAAGCTTTTACTGACTAAAGCAAGCAAAAATCTTAATCCAAGATATCCTGAAGCCTAGTGCAATCTCAGAACTGACAGAAAAGCCACAAAATCCTGTTCAGTCTCCACTGTAACCACATGCAAGGTGCAAGCTTCCAGTCACACTTCTACTCTAGCAGATTTCACAGGTAAAGTCTCTAAAAGTATGGGCCCTGCAAAAGTAATCCAAATTGCACTGCTTTCTGGAGTGCAATAATGTGTACTCTATAGGAACATGCTAAGACTCATGAATGTCACAGGCTGTCCATTCATTGCCATTGTTGAAAATGCCAGCCTTCAAATGGCTTCACTGAAGCATCCCTCTTGAGGGAAAGTGCTTCCCAACATAGAAGTATGGAAAAAAAAGTATCCAGACTGCCCTAGTTCTGATCCAAAAACTGCCCAGTGTTTTAGCCTGTTAGCATGATTGCCAGCCTCAAGACATGGAGAACCAGATCTTTCATGGAAGCCTGCAAGTGTATGCACTGGTCCACACTAAACATTTCACTAATGTGATAAATTAAACCCCAAGAGCCCTTTGTTTAGGCTCATTTCAGCATACTTGCAGCAAAGTCTGACATTGATAAATTTGCTCGACTCCCTAGTCCAAGTTTGCTGACCTTTGAGTTTAAGCAGAGCCTCAAATGCCAGGCAAGACAGCTTGCGTTTTCAACCAGACATTGAAATTTGTATTTTGAAGTTAGTTCCAAGGAAGCTGATGAGACTAGTTTGTGAAGGAGTCAAAATTTAGTTGGCATAAGAGTTGCTAGTTGCTGGTACTGGCAGGGCTATTCCTGGAAATCAAGGCAGTATATACAAGGCCTGGAGGATTAGACCAATCCTTTACAGCATTAGATTGTTGTGGTATGGTCAAGTGAGCAATTGACCAGGTGGCCAGATGAGCAGTACTAGATTTTACTGCTAAGCAGCCTAGTGCACAAAGGAATAGGACCGCCAGGTGTTGCAGGCAGCAGTGTACAACTACCTTTTACAGCTCCAAGGACTGAGCTTGTACGTTATGTAAATCTCAGCTTAGACTGGCTTGTGGGGCAAAACTTCTGGAAGTGACAAATTAGCTTCAAATCCAAGGAGTGACAGGTGAACTCTGGGAATGCCAATGACCCTGAACATGTGCCCAAGTGGCACTTCCTTAAAAGGGAATGGCAGCTGATAATTAAATCTAGAAGTTTCTACAAATTGAAAGACAATCTTAAGACTTGACCCAATTGTGCTTACTACCTTACATGGTAGTATGTCCATCCAGGGTCACCATCATTCAAGGGCAATGGAGCAGGTTGCAGCAGGCAAGGCCCCTTGCTAACAGCTGCAGCCCATTCAGGAAAGAATTCTGGAAGTTTCTGCAGCAGATCTGTTTGGAATAGTTCCTAGAATTTAGTAGTGAACTGCAGAACTGCATCAAATAGCAGTAACCAGTAATTATAGGTTCATACTAAGCTATCTGCCCTAGGGCATTTATAAGCCTAGCCAAAGTGTGCGTGGCTTTCACCACCCCTTAGGATGAGAATACTATACCCATTAGTTTGCTGTGCCTCTGTCCAGCAGTGACAGATGATTTCTGGGGTAAACCTACGATCTCCCACTAGTCAAGATTTCTCTTGAACAGAGTCAGTGAGGGGCTCTGCCTCACATGGACTGGGATTCTGTTAGTGTAGGGAGTCTGGGTGATGAATCTGTCCCTCAACATGGATACAAATAGGACGTGCTGGAGGGAGATTCAAGTCTCTTGCGGCTCTGGTGGATTTGGATTTTGAGGTGGAGCATGTCCATTAATTCTGGGTTGGACATGGCCTTGTATGTCAGGCACATCACCTCTGAGCAGACTGTATGCGACTGAATAGAGCTGGAGTTTTCAGTCGGGCAGCGTATGACATGTTTGAGCCCCTTTATCCTTTTGGGGAGGAACTTTTGGGGGTCTTTCCAACTGCTGCAGGTGTCGGGTAAGGTACATTCCGAATGGGGCATTGTACTCAATCATTGGTCTGATAAGTGAAGAGTACAGGGGTACAATGACCTCTCCTGATCTGGATGTGAATCCCTTCAGGTGGGCAATTTAGGTCTTCCTAACCACTTTGGCAATGTGAGTCAAAAGAGATGTTACTGTCAACTTGGGTCCCCAGGTCCCTGATAACTTCTTCCATGTTTAATGGAACACCACCTATGTGGTAATTTGGGGTTACCTTGTTTTTCCCAAAGGGTATGACTATACATTTTTTGGCATTTAGCTTAAGGCCATGGCTTTGGCACCAGTTATCCATTTCTATGAGACCTCTCTGGAGGATGTCTGTCTGATGGAGTGTCAATTATGGTGCCCAGTTTGCAGTCATCTGCAAATTGTCAGCCACAATCCCCTTGTTTGCCTGCACTTCAGAATAAATACCGAACAAAAGGGGGCCCAGGACTGAGCCCTGTGGGACACTGCTCGTGACCGGCTTGGAGTCAGACATGGCACCAGCAACTCTAACCCTGTGGGTTAGGTCCGTGAGCCAGTTTGCAACCCATCTTGTGACATGGGTTTACATCTAAGCTGGTGAGCTTTTCTATGATGCCCGAGTGGGGTACTGTGTCGAATGCTTTTGCTAGGTCAAGGTAGGCTGTGAGAACTGCCTTACCCTCAATGGCCTTAGTGACTTTGAAAAAAAGTCGACCAAGTTAGAGGCAGGATCTGCCCTTGACAAAGCCAAATTTGGTAGGATCCAGTCTGTAGGTCCCCAATGTCTTTACTTATGAGTTCCATTATGATCCTCTCCATAGCTTTGCAGACTAGGCCTGTCAAGCTTATGGGGCGGTAATTTCCAGGGTCCGTAGAAGCACAGCCTTTGGAGTGGGACCACAGTTGCCGTACGCCATTTTTTGGGTACGTATCCTGTAGTAAGGCTAAGATTAAACAGCAGCCTTGTGTGGGTTTAGTTCCTCATTGAGTTAGTGTAGCACACAGCCGGGGACACAGTCCAGTCCCATTGATGCTGTTTTTTGCTTTAGAGAGAGCAGCTCTCACCTGGGCATCCGAGATGTTTGGGAGGCTAGACTCTGTTGGGATAGACATTTCTCCTTTGGGGAGAAATTTGCACTGAACCAGTCTGCCAGTATGTTGGCAATGTCTGTGGGTTCAGTGATTTTTGTATCATTTTGGACTAATTCTGAGCATATCTGGGAGTTTCCACCCAGGTTTCTAACATAACTAAAGGCCTTATGATAGCCTTGTGTCTTTAGTGATTCTCTTTAGTGATTCTCTCAAAGTTGGCCTTGGATGATTTTATGAGTGATTGTAGTTTTTTTGCTAGTATTGATCAGAGATTCCTTCCCTTTTAGGGATTTTGCTCTGTCATGTAGTAGCTTTCTCCTCTTGTAGAGTTTATGGCTGGGGTCCACCAGACTGGGCACCTGCCTTTGGTGGAAAGGGTCTTGATTTTATTAGGGATTGCTTGATCCCTACATTCCTGGAGGTGCTCGAAGGCATTTGTAAGGGTTTCAGCAGCATGGGTTGTGGTTTCCACTGGCTCGGGGGCCTTGAAGGATACCACTCCAGTCTTAAGTGTAAAGTTTGCTTTTGAGAAGTTCTTCACTGTGGTCTTTTGCTGGGGTTGGGGGCAGGATGTGCATCTCCAGTGAGATTAATTTATGGTCTGATCTCACCAATGAGGGATATACTTCCAGTGTGGAGCATTTTGTCCCCATGTTCGTGATTATCAGGTCTAGTATATTTTCTCCTCGTGGGAATGGTTAATAGTTGTTCCATAGCATTTGAGTTTATGAACTCCAGGAACCTTTGGGCTAGGGTGTTGGGGCTTGAGTAATGTTCCCAGTCTATGTTTGGGTAGTTGAAGTCACCCAATATGATGGTGTTTGGAGAGACATTCATACTCTCCAGTGTCTTCAGGAAGGCTGTGTGGGTTTCCTGAGTTTGAGAGGGTGGCCTGTAGCATGCTACAAACTGTAGGGCAGTTTTACCCATGGTTAATTGCACCTGGATTGTCTCTATGCTTCGTGCGTTGCCACTAACCTGGAGGTGTGGGTATCCTTTATGAATATGGATACTCCCCCTCCTTTTGTGGTTCGGTCTGGATTTTGGGGCCGGAATGAATGATACAAGGTATAACCCGATAGTGCTGGGGTTTGCTCTCAGGAGCCTTGAACCAGGTTTCAGTCACAGCACAGACATCGATGTTCTCTATACTGAGGAGGGTGTGCATCTTGAGGTTTAGACTTCTGGCATTGAGCAGTATTACCCTAGATTTTTCCATTTGTTTTCTAGGGCGGTAGGTTTATCATTTGAGCCTTGCCTAAAAGGCACTATGGGGGTGGCAACAGCCTTTGCCAATATCTGGAAGCCCAGGGGTGACAGGTGCAAGCCATCCCTTGCGAAGCAGTGTGGCTTGTCAAGCATGTCATCCCAGTCAGACATTGGATCCCCTTAGAATGACACCAGTAATTAAGCCAATTATTAAAGCTGATCATTTTGTCTGTATTGTGGCATCATTCTTGGTGAGGGTAGGATACTGCTCAGGGTCATACTGGCCTGGGCTACATAATCTGAGCTCCTCTGTCTCTTTTCATGTAGTCCAGGGAGGTACGCCTCAGGTCGTTCACACCGGCATGGACAATGACTTGAGTCATACTTGTACTTGCTGTGGAGTGACCCGAGTGCTTGTGTTATGTGGTGGATTCTAGCGCCCGACAGGCAGCTTACTGTGATCTTTTCCTTGTTCAGTCTGGTGGGATGTCAGTGTGTCTATGGAGTCACCTATAACAAGCGTCTGGCATTGTTTGGCCTTAAGGGCTGTGACTTTAGCACACTGACTTTGAGAGCTATGTGTTGCATGTCTTATGTCTTGGTGGCAGTTGCTTGGGTGTCTGCTTTGGAGGCCTCTGTAGTTTTGGTAGAGTTTTGATCAGTGCCTCTAGTATGTCTGTGTTTATGCGTTTGTTTTGCAGTTGATAGTTATGTGAAACTGGGTTTGGTGTTGTGCGTGGTTTCCTTCTCCTGTCTGGTCTTGCCAGTCCTGAGTTGAGCTCAGCCTCCAGTTTGGCTATATAGTTGCATCTCTCACATGTATTTGTGTTTTGTGGGAGAAGGAGTGGGTTGCCAGTGTACATGAGGCAATTGTAACATTGCCTCAAGATGCCCAGATTCACCAGCTGAACAGGAGAGGATGCTAGCAACTGACCCTTCGACATGCTAGAAAAAGTGAAAAAGTTTGCTGTGTAACCGAGTCAGAAGGGACCTATAGGAAATTGGTACTCAGGGGATTCTAGGCTAATGTAGTACTTTTAGTATACAAGTACTTTACCTATATAAAAATGCTTTAGGAGCAAGTGCTGAGCTTTGAGATAGAGAATAGACTGTTTAGATTGCAAGTAGACTGTTTAGATTGCAAGTAGAGAAGTTCTAAATTGAAGAGCAGACTTTATGGAGCCAGAAATAGTTTAACCGGCACTGCCCGATGGTGCTCTATGGGCAACTCAGTGCCAAATCACACAAAAGTGCGCTAAAGCGGGCTTTATAGCAGGGGGTTGAAAAGAGCTAGGAATTGACCCAAAATGGCCAATAGACTACAAGTTTCTGGCTGGAACCACTGCTCTAGGGACAAATAGGCTGCTCAGTGCTCCCCACTCCCACTGGTGAACAAAGCTTCCCTTTATCCAAAGCTTCCCTTTATCCAAATAAGGATATGGAATAGCACAGGAACTAAGCCAAAGCCCAGAGATCAGCAAACTCTGGGACTGGACTATTCTAGTTCAGTAAGGCGGGAAAACAAGATTTTATTTTTGCAGAGGAAAAACAGTAAATGCTTTTAAATGGCTAGTGCACTTGTTAGCCTACAGGTAAAATTAAGCAAATAACTTTTAAAGGTGCAACACAGTTAAACAAAAACAGTTTAAATAGAATGCAGAGCTGTATAAACAGGCGAAAATGCAGTAGCCAAGCAGTAAATCAAAAAGCCAGAAAAAAAAAATACTTAAATCAGGAAAAGTCACTCTTTTGCACTCTGCTGCTTGTAGAACTCTGCAGGACACCACAAGGAGCAGTGCAGAGTTGAATACAAGGAAAAAAGCGTGCTAAAGCGGCTTTATTACAGGGGGCTGAAAAGAGCTAGGAATGGACCCAAAATGGCCAATAGATTAAAAGTTTCTGGCTGGAACCACTGCTCTAGGGACAAATAGGCTGCTCAGTACTCCCCACTCCCACTGGTGAACAAAGTCTTTGGAACTTGCAACTGGGTGTAGGCCACGAGTAAAGCCAAAAGGCCTTTTAAAGCAGTTTCCCACAGAAGCATGCCTTGCTGGCCTTCCCTACCACGAGACTTTGCCAGTCTGCTCATCTCCTGGCAGTCAGCTCATCTCCTGGCAGTCAATTGCAGTGGTCAGGAGGTTATTGCCCTTTGATAATTCACTTCTGTCCACTTCCAAAAATTCACTAAATGGAATGGCAAATGCAGTGTGAACAAAATGCTCAATTCTTAGGTTCAAAAATGCATTCCCTGTAGCTTAAGCTAAACATTTGAAGATGCAAGTACAATAACCCTGCCAGGAGCCTTACTGTGGCCCTAGAAACTGGAAAAATCTCACTTTGGAAACGAGTGCAACCAGTGACTCACTGGTGTATGGAAGCATACCCACAAAAGATCCAGCTTAGATCCAGCTTAGTATGCCCATCAGAAGTGGCATTACTGACAAGTCTATTCAAGCACTGCCTCCACTGCTCATTCTGCAAGCAGTTAACAGAACCAGTAAGAGCCACAATTAAGATTCTACTCTTGCAGTTCCACAGTTGTCCCTTGCAAATATGGGGAAAACAGCAGATACTTATCCAATGTGCAAGTATGGTAAAGGCTCTGCCATACTGAATCCAGAGGCAGCCATGCTCACTTCCAAGTAAACAAAGTGCTTTGCTTCCTGACCTAAGAAAATGAATAGTGTCCAGATTTCACCCATCTACTTCAAATTGAACGTGGCAAACAGCACCAATGCCTAGTTCTGCTATTTTTCCAAACCCAAAGAGAGTCAGCCCTTTGTACTTTCCAATAATGCTAATTTGCAGGGGCAAGAGCCCAGAAGTGAAATTACTACATCCTGAACAGGCTAAGGGGGTGCCTCTGCAGTCTCTCAAGGGACCATTCAGGGCAAGTTTGTCCACATGGGGTGAAGGTACCAAACATACTAGTTTTGCTAGGCCACCACTTAAACTGCAGGCAACAGATTAGGTTCAGGCATCCTAAAAAAGAAAGGACCCTGCACAAAACAAAGGGACTGTACCACTTAGCTAGTGGTAAGCACATTGAGACTGGAGAGACTGCAATTTCTGGTGAGGAACTGGTACAAGAAATTGTCACTATAGCCATGGCTCATTAGATGGTCCCTCTAGTGCCAAGGAACTAAGCATTTCGATGACTGCTTATGCCAATAACTTTCAGCCTTTCCAATACATGCCAAGAGCTTAAAAGGAAGCTCAACTTGTCAAATACTGGTGCAAGAATGCAAATGCTGTCTTGGCACAAGTTTGACCATTCCTTGCACATTTCCAAGAATTAGGAAGACTAATTCAGACTGCAGTTAGGCATACTTTAAATGCTACTGACACTCAAGCAGCAAGCAGAGTTCCACAATGGGGACTAAAACTAGTTATTGCCGCACGAGTAAACTACTGGCAAAGTACAGTGTACACTTACTTGGCCTTACACTGGCCTTAAGCTAAATGCCAAAAAATGTATAGTCATACCCTTTGGGAAAAACAAGGTAGCCCCCAATTACCACATAGGTGGTAATCTATTAAACACGGTGGTAATCCATTAAACATGGTAGTTATCAGGCACCTGGGGACCCAAGTTGACAGTAACCTCTCTTGACACTCACATTGCCAAAGTGGTTAGGAAGACCTTCTACATTGCCCACCTGATCATGGGGATTCACATCCAGATCAGGAGAAGTCATTGTACCCCTGTACTTTATCAGACCAATGATTGAGTACAACACCCCATTTGGAATGTACCTTACCCGAAGCCTGCAGCAGTTGGAAATACCCCAAAAGTTCCTCACCAAAAGGATAAAGGGGCTCAAACATGTCATACGCTGCCTGACTGAAGAAACTCCAGCTCTATTCAGTCGCATAGTCTGCTCAGAGGTGATCTGTGCCCGACATACAAGGCCATGTCCAACCCAGAATTAATTGACATGCTCCACCTCAAAAATAGGTAGGCTATGAACTTACCATAAACCTTGACAGTTTAAAGCCCTAATAAAGTAGCAGTAGTGTACACTTTTGCCCCATCTTTCTAAAGATCCAGAATCCATCTCAGCGGGAATGGGGTTTTTAGCAGAAGTGGCCTTGTTAGGACCCTGAGAAATTGTTTCAGGGTCAATAGGGTTCTTGTATAAAAACTGGTGGGAATCAGGAACCCTGTGATCTGTCAGGCTTAACAGGAGCTGGAGGAAGAGTCAGGGGTTAAGTTAGCCTCCAAAAAATCATCCACAATATCCAAAATAGGAGGAATAGCCAGGGGTCTATGTTGGGGAAGAAAATCCCTCAAGTCTTTTCTTAGATTCTGAATACTCCTTCAGAGTGGAAAATGTTCCCTCATTTCATGCAAAGTTTCCCCAAGAGAAGTCCTCAAGGGGAGAAGCTGAATGGATTCCTCAGCATCAGAATCGTCATGAGGGAAAGAATATTCTTTGTCAGAAGAAACTTACCAGAAGCCTGATCAGAGGAGTCAGTAAACTTCCTGCCTAGGCCTTTTATCTGGAGGGGGATGAGAACCCCTAATCATAGCAAGTCCTCCACCATCTTAACTGTTTGTGACTTTGGAGCCAGATCAGAAGAGGCCTGTGTTGCAGTCTGATTTGGGAGTCTTTGCCTTTATTGGAAGTTGAGTAGGCCTGAAAACCCCTTTGGAAGCTGGTACCTGCGCAGCAGCTCTGGACCCATCCGAAGGAGCATTGTCCGAAGGTCCTGCAACAGAAATATTCAAAGGCCTAGTTGGCTACTAGGAGTCAGTTTTGGCCATCTGTTCCGAAATGGCCAACAACAGGGGCTGCAAAAGCGCCTCACTGACAGCTGAACCTGAAGCTGGCTCTGCATGAATGATAGTCTGATTTGGACCTCAGAGGCCTGTCTTTGTCCTTGTCGTTTGTGAACTCCGGTAGCTTTAGACATTTTGCAATTAAAACACCTACCGAAGTAATGAAATGCAAAATTGTACCTTTAATTGTATGTTTATTGAATCTAGCACAAAAAGCCTGACAACTAGCTACGTTGTGGTCAGGGCCTAAGCAAGGAATACAGTAAGAATGAAAATCCATGAGGTATTTGCTTCCCACATGAAATACAATTATTAACTTTGACATCAGACTGGAGCAAGAAAAAAAAGTTTCCCCAATGGGGTACTTAGTAGAAGAAAGTCTTAGAACTGACGTTTGTTCAGAAAAAGTTGTCAGGAGTCAGATTGGCACTTGCCAACTGCTATCACCACACTGCAAGAAAGACTGGAGAACATGGTGTCAGCTTTGTACTCCTGGTGCTGTGACATCAGGGAGCATGGCTGAACAGCTGACGCTGGACCCAGACTTTGGGATTCTGGCTGACAGAGGACTGCCTGCCGGCAGGGGAGAACCCTACAGTCATGACGGCCAGTGAAACACGATGAACATCTAGCTTCAGTTGCTAGTGTAATTACCTACTTCAGAGATCAGTATGTCCAAAACTGGCTAGACAAATTCCATTTAGTATGTTGAGGACCCCACAAGATGGGATACAGTTCTGTGGAATGGCTATCCCCTTAGGCTTTCCTTCCCTCCCAAAAAGGAGTGGCTGCATTGCAGGTAGCTTTGTTAGTGAAATACTATCCACAGCCCAAGGTTTTAACATTAAAGTTTAGGTTACCCCATCTGGACTGGGTACAGTCCTTTGGTTGTGCTGGCAGAAAAATCACAAGTAATACATGGTGTCAACTAGTATCACCAACCTTCAGCTCAGTTTTATGCTTCAATCGCTGGAAGTAAAGCTGTAATTAAAGTTAATGCATGTAACTCCGTTACAAGCTAGGGGCATATTTGACTGCTACACGACTTACTGATCAGTGATTCACCTCATCCACAATTCTGTTATGGCTTGTCACCAACTCACAAGACAAGGTAGACCCAAGTGCTGAGGTAGCCAAGTTCTATTTGTAGTGGATAAGTTCGGCTCCAGTGCCAGTATGGGGAATGAGTAAAATGCTGAGGGGGATCAGAATAGTAAGTGAAGACTGCCTGTGAAAGGACTGAGCCCAGTTTTGTAACAAGGCTAGCAGTGTCAGAAATTAAGCAATTTTACACTAGATTACCTTCTCAAGGGTCCAAATTCCTGCATTAACTGGTATTCATGGTAAAGCGCAACAGCAAATTTTAGGATTCACAGCCATATAAAGCAGAGTAAAGAGGGAGGGAACACTGCTGCAGATGCTTACTAGTCATGCATTACCAACTACTTGCATAGGCATCCTGGAAATGCATCTCAACTACATTGGTAGGTGAAGTAAAGTTAACCTGGTCTTCCATGCAAATTGTCCAATAAGTGAAACTGCTAAGAAAGCATTTGCACTGACCTCAGAGGGATAAGCCAGTTTCATGCCACTGTCAAGCTAAAGTCACAAAAATTACATGCCATTAACTTTCTGGACACAGGCAAAGGCTCAGGAGCTATGTAAAGCTGAAATGGACAGTTTACTCCCAAATACTGCAAATTCAGTGGGGGATATGAAAACTGCCAGCAAACTATACTAGCATGATGACCTAGGCAAATCAGCAGCATACTCTTCTAAACTAGAAAGGCAGTCTAAACATGTCTAGTTCAACTAAGCATCTACAGCATGGGTAGAAACCAAATAAGGGTCTGAATCTGCAAGACTGCAGGCAGTGTGGATAGAAGTCTTCACTCATCTACAGCTTGCTCGAGGACTACTTTAGATACAATGGCTCCAAGTTTGAGAAATTACCCATAGGATACCAGGAGGTGCTGTTAACTAAACTGGCCCAATTTAAAGTAATGAAGGTACAAATCAGAATACTGGGACAGAAGGTTCAATAAGGGACTTTAAGTGGGCCATTTGCAGCAAGTCACTTGCTAGTAGAGATCTCCAAGGCTATAAGCAGAGAGTTGGTTGCATAAGCTTTTGAATCATGGACCTCAGTTTAGCTATCAAGTAAAGATGTTCTGAAAATTTACTGTTGCTATGGCGAGACTAGATGGAACTATCGATTGCTTAAAGAATGGCAGA
This sequence comes from Protopterus annectens, assembly GCF_019279795.1. Lineage (NCBI taxonomy): Eukaryota > Metazoa > Chordata > Ceratodontiformes > Protopteridae > Protopterus > Protopterus annectens. The sequence continues at coordinate 1,177,835,307 of NC_056744.1, read as the reverse complement.
CCTGCTCCACCTTTAACCAGAATGTTTGACCTCTGTACTGGGAAAGTTCAGCTGTGCTAGGACAGACCAACAAGCTGTTCAGGACATTATGCACAATTACAGGCACCAAACTTAAGGCAAGGGAATTCAAAAAGGCACAGGATTACCAAGCCCCCATGGAGAAGAGGGACAACCTGCGACAGCACTCTTGTACTGGAAGTAGGACAGGCAGGGGAGGGTGATCAGGATTGCTACAATGCAACAGCAAGTAGTTCGAGGAGCACTACCACAAGAACTTTCAAGAAGCTGTTGTGGTGAGGCTGTATTATGATATACCAATAGGATACTGCAACATACTTTCCCTACAGTAAGGCAGAGCACATGGGAGGCCAAGGTAGGTTCAGCAGACCCTGCGAAGTAGGACTGTAGAAGCCAGTGTTCAGCTGCAGGGAGCTTGCCTCCCAACAGGCATAGTAGAATACCCCATAGCACAGGTGAGCCACAAACACCAGTTACATATGGATAATCATTTTATTAGTGTTCCTTGTTCACAGCATATACATGCTGGGAACTAGAAGTCCAGTCTGAGTGCATCACTAACCCACTTACTGCACAATAGTGGGTGTTGGGGTAAACCACCAGAGCCCACTAAAAACACATGCAGAAGCTCCCCTTGTCTAGGGGAGAATGTTCTCCCATGTCCTTTGGAAGGTCAGGTAAAGGTACATAGTCAAATGAAATGGTTGGCATTGAGATGTTTAGCAGAAAGTTAAACACTCAGGTTAACTTGATAAAATAGGATTCCAATAGTGTACTCTAGCAGTGGACGTTAAACACTTTGGAAAATCAGTTGTGAAAACTACAGCTGAACACAGCAGTCTTGAGATTAAGGCTCACTACTGCCATTGCTAGTTTATCTGACAGTTTTGTATAATTTGTATAGATTCTGTACTCAATGCTAGACAGCTATTCCCTCAAACACACAACTGGAAAGCCCATGAACAGATTACCACTTCCCTCAGATCTTGCAGACTGCTAGTGTTCTGGTTCAAAGGGCTAACAGTTAGCCTTTCCAGACCTCCAATATCTTATATGTTACTGCCCAGAGAGCTTACTTTAAAGCTTGGATAGGGAAGCAGAGCACGCCTGGGAAGCTAAGTCATACAGGCAGTGAACCACTAGAATCTTAGTCTGTGAAAGCAGGCTTTTGTAAGATTCTTCAGGCAGTTCTAAAAGTTTACCACGTAACCATGGATAATGGCCAGATCAGGCACATGGAGAAATTAATTCAGCTCTGCTGGCTCACCACCTTGGGGTGAGCAATGTACACATGCCCATGTTCCTGCGGCTGAATTCCTGGGACAGACCACAGGAGAACTGTGTAGGAGGGGTTGTGGAACCAAGTGAAGTACTCAGACATGTCATTTGAACCAAACTTCTAGGCCACTACCACCCTCTCTATCCCTGTATTTTAAGTACAGCTCACCTCCTGGAACACTGGCTGCAAGAGTGGAATGAAATCTCAACCTGGCAGTGAATTCAAAGGGATCAAAATGTTACTACAGCTCAGTAGGTAGAACTAGTTCACCACCCATGAGAAAACTGGGTGAGTACATTCAATTTCTTGCACCTGTGACTGCTTGTCCATACCACCCACATCCAGCTTTAAAGCATATCAGTTAAAATTTGCCTCAAATGCCTGGGAAGGGGGACAAACTGCTGTGCCTCAAGTCACTGGAGTGATCTAGTGTGAATGTTCCATTTACCATCTACAAGAGCTCTTTAAGAGGGCCAGAGAGGTGCTCTGCATGGGAAGTCTATTCCATAGTATGGGCAGTCTCTGGGTTATGAGCCTGTTCCTCCAGCACACTGTTTGTGGTAATGAGGCAGAGGTCAATGTGGTGCAGGATTGGTATTAGACTTCCAAATGAGATGGGATGCAAACAGATCTGGGGACATCCCCAAACTGCAGTAATCCTGTTGAATAAGTTGGTGTCCAGCATCCATTCGTGAGGATCTGAAATGTTTCTGCTCAAGCTGTCTGCCAAGAGATTGTTCCCCTGGAATGAATTGAGCCTGGAGATGTAGATTCAAATTTAGAGCAGTGTTCCATAAAGCCATAGCTAGTCTGCAAAGGGGGTACGAATGAGAACCCCTTGCTTGTTGATGTACCACATGACCGTGGTGTTGTCTGTGCGAATTAGCAGAGGCCCTGGTTGCAAAAGGTTCTTGAAGGCTAGAAGAGCATTTTGAACTGCCAACATTTCCTTCAGATTGATGTGCCAGTGAAGATGGTACTTTGTCCAGGTTCCCTGCTGGCAATTGTCTAGAAAGTGTGCTCCCCAAGCATAATCAGAGGCGTCCGTGGTTAGGATTTGAGTAGGTTGAGGTAGACGAAAAGGCTTTCCTTAGTTTAAAGCACATGCCCTGGACCACCAGAGGAACTCCCTCTGGAGGCAGGGGATCAGAGGAGTCAGAATATCCAGATCGTGGTAATGCTGTGACCATACACTTTTCAGATACCATTGAAGCTCTCATATGAAGCCTTGCATTTGGAATCAACAGAATGCAGGAAGCCATGTAGCCCAGAGTCTGCAGGAATTTCCTTGCAGTGAGCTGAGAGTTGCCAAGGTGTTGAAAAAAGGAGCCAGCTGTGTTTTTCTGGAGTGAGGAAGGCCCTTTGTAAGGTTGTACTTGAGGGCTCCCAAGAATACCATTTGTTGAGAAGGGATCAAATGTGATTTTTGTGTTCACTGAGAATTCCAGTAGGAGGAGAAGACATTGAACAAAGTTCAGATGTTGAAGTAGAAGATCTTTGCTGTCTGCCTGAATAAACCAAAGGGCAGTACAGAGAATTGAAAGTGCCCCGAACCTGCCTTGAACCTGAGGAATTTCCTGTGTTCCTGCCTGATGGGAATGTGCAAGTAGGCTTCCTTTAAGTCCAATGTCACCATCCAGGCGTCCTGAGAGAGCATTGGAATTAGTTGCTGCAGAGTAAGCATCTTGAACTTTGGAATTTCCAAAAAGGTGTTAACAGAAAGGTCCAGAATAGGTCTCCATGAGTTCTTGGAACCAGAAACAGCCTTGAATAAAAACCTTTCCCCCATCTCCGAGAGTGGAACAGGCTCTATGGCTCTCATGGCCAGAAGAGCATCCACTTGATTTAAGGCCTCTGACCATTGATGTTTTGGCAGATCTGGCCAACAGTGAACCCTTGGCAAAGTTGAACCCTTGGCAAAGTATGAAAGTGGAATTTGTAACCTTTTAAAATCATGTCCAATACCCATCTGTCCTGGGTAATGAGTCCAATTTCTGTAAAAGAGACAGTTTTCCTCTGAGGGGCATCCAGGTGAAGAGGTCCTGTAGCCCAACCGAGAGTCATAGAGTCTGCTTTCTTTGAGATTGGGATCTTCTCCCCTTCTAGGTGAAGCAGTCCATTGTCTAGATCTGTAAGAGGCCTGACCTTGACCACGACCTCTGGAGCGTCTATCTTCCCCTTTGAGGCCTGTCAAACATGGGAAAGGACCAATTTTTAGAAGGGCAATTTCTGGAAAATCTAGGAGGCTGAACTTGAACAGTCTGCATAGATTTTGCCTTTTCTTCCATCTTTTTAATAACTTCCTCAGCCTTAGATCCAAAAAGATAATGTTGAACAGGGGCATCTAATAACTTAGCCTTAACCTGTTCAGGTAAACTTTGCTCACGAAGCCAGGCATGCCTCCTGATAACAGTACCAGAAGCTGCAGCCCTGCAAGAAGCATCAAAACCACAATGTAAACTGTTTGTTCACTTGTTCAGTAGCATGCAAGTGATCCTAAAGTTCCTTATCCTCTGCACATGCAGGAAGGGAAGCAAGCTTGCTTTAACAGACAAGAAATTGCTGATACTTAAACATATGAAACTGGCAATTTAAAGCCCTTACAGACAGGGTAGCAGAAGTATACCTTTTTTCCCCAAAGCACGAGAATCCTTCTCAGAGGGAATAGGATTTTAAGTAGCAACCTTAGCAGCCTTAGAGCCCTGAGAAAGTTTCAGGATCCGCAGAAGGGTTATTAAATAATAAATGAGAGTCAGGAACCCTATAAAATATTTGTTTCCCACATGTTATACAATTAACTTTTTCTGACATCGGAGGAACAAGAAAGAGGTTCCCCAACGGGGTACTTAGCTTTGAGAAGAGATGGCGTTGGCAAGAAAGACTGAAGAGATGGCGTTGGCAAGAAAGACTGAAGAGATGGCGTTGGCAAGAAAGACTGAAGAGATGGCGTTGGCAAGAAAGACTGGCAAGAAAGACTGGAGAGATGGCGCTGGCAAGAAAGACTGGAGGGCAAGAAAGACTGGAGAAGAGATGGCGTTGGCAAGAAAGACTGGAGAAGAGATGCCGTTGGCAAGAAAGACTGGAGAAGAGATGGCGTTGGCAAGAAAGACTGGAGAAGAGATGGCGTTGGCAAGAAAGACTGGAGAAGAGATGGCGTTGGCAAGAAAGACTGGAGAAGAGATGGCGTTGGCAAGAAAGACTGGAGAAGAGATGGCGTTGGCAAGAAAGACTGGAGAAGATGGCGTTGGCAAGAAAGACTGGAGAAGATGGCGTTGGCCAAGGGCCAAGTACCAGAGCGTACTGACGTCAGGGTACTAGCTTGTACAGCTGACGCCGGACCCAGACTTTGGGATTCTGGCCGACCTCGGGCTGCCTGCTGGCAGGAGCACCCTATAGTTATGACTGCAACAGTGAAACACTAAGAACATCTTGAGCTTGCTTGCTTAGCATGTTCTTGGGCAAGAGGACTGCTGTAGTGGCATAATTTGTACAGGGCATTACAAGCACAAGTCAGCTTGCAGAATGCTTCTGGCAACAGCACAAGCTTTACCAGAAGGAAAAGCTTCTCCTCCCTTAACAGACTTGTTTTATGCAGCCAATTCCCAACTGGAAGTTTACCATTACGTTCTGTATTGTTGATACTCGTTCAGTCATTACACATGGGTATCTGTTCTGACCTCTGAACAGAGCCAGCTATTTTCCAAGCTAGTGTCAGCTTGGAACTAAAGCTAACCTCTTGCCCACAACCCCCCTCTTACCTCAGATTGAATTTGCAAGTCAAAGCAGGTAGAGGCTACAACTGGTCAAATAACCTAACAGGATGGTGAGATCCACTAAGCCACAGGAGGGGAAGGTTGTAATGACTAAACGAGGATCAATACAGATGGAACATTATGGCAAGACCACTTAGGAATGAGGGTTAACAGTCCCCAGCTACCTCTATTCCTGGGAGGCTCTCATGGAAGGACATTCCTGAGCACCATAGAGCTGAAAGATGCTTAGGCCAAATCCAATTTGTAATGATTGAAGGTATGATGTAGCCCAAGTTGCAGCTGCACAGATGTCATGTTAAGCAATGAGCTTTCATGGTAGTAAGACATTGCGCTGTGTATGGTCAGTCCTTCAACCATCTAGCTAATGTGACCTTAACAGCAGATCCTAATCTAGATCCAGAAAAGGCCAAAACTAACTGGTCAGATTTATGAAAGGGCCTAGTCCTGTTAGCCTAGATATCCACAGGCAAATTAGTTTATGTAGGCAATACTCTCCTCTGAATGATTGGGAAAGAACTGAAATGTCCATTAAGCCATTGAATTGCCAAAGAACTAGGCAGAAATGGATTAGTCAGAGACGCTATGAAAAGTATTGACTCTTGATACATAAAGCTTGAAGCTCACTCAAATACATCGGGCAGAAGTAATGGCGACCAAAATAAAAGGTTTTCCATGACAAATACTTGGTCGCAAGAGGCTGGTTCAAAAGGAGAGCTTGTAAACCTAATGATAGATCCCATGGACGAATGGGTTCTCTAAAAGGTGGCTTCAGATTCACACCTTTTATGATGGTCTTGCACGTGGGACATGAGGAATCACACCTTCATGAAAATTAGAAACTGCAGCCAAATAATGGTAGAGGCAGATAACCAGACTGGAAATGGTCAGCCAGATAGTCTAGTATTAGACACTGGTGCTAAGGGGTCTACTTTTTTATCTTTCAGCCAACAGGTAAATCTTTTCCACTTGCTCAGATAAGTAAATCTTGAAGTCTTGAAGACTTGAGATGCAATGAGATCATACTGGTAAAGATAATTCTGCCCGTCAATCAAGGGAATTGGAGTAGCCAAGCAATGGGTTTCAGGCTGTTCAAGTTATGATGAGTCAGGTTCTGTGGATGTGAGATCAACTCTGGGGTTGGATGGAGAAACCATGACTGATCTAGTAGGCAAGGCCAAAGAAGGGGAACCAAATCTGTTGAGGCCAATATGGTGCTATAAGGATCCCCTTGCTCAGACTGGCTTTCAGAAACAGGGAAAGGGTGGATGTGTAAAGACCACCCGAGGGCCAATAGTGGACTAGCATTCCTGGGTGACCATCACAGAAGGGGAATCTGGGTGAAGTAGTCAGGGATGCAAAGAGTTCACAGCAAGGATGACCCCAGGGGTGGAAGATTGCTGCTATCAAGGAATTAAAGGACCACTCGAGGTTGAAGAATCAACCTGCTTGAGTGTCTGTCATGTTGGAACCCCCAGGAATGTGTGTTGCTAGAAGAAAACTGTTGGCAGCCATGACCCATTGCCTCTTGGTAAGATTTAGTTCCACCTTGCTTATGTACCACACCGCCATGTCAGACTGAATCACAATTGTCCCAGTCTGCAGCAGGGGATGGAATGCTTGCAATGCTAGCACTGCCCTCAGCTCTAGAAAATTTATATGCAGATGGGCCTCCAGTTTGGACCAAGTGCCTTTGACTGCCCAACAGCCCCCCACCCCATCAGGGAGGTGCCTGTGGTCACTGTGGCCTTGGGTTGCTGGGGGAGAAAGGGTGAGACCATTGTGACAGATGGTCATCCACCAATTTAAATCCTGTTCACATCTGTGGGTTACTCAAATCATGGCTGAAAGAGGATGCTGAAAAGGATACCACTGGGTGAGTAGCCATTGTAGAAGCCTCATGTGAAGCCTGGCCAGGGGAACAATGGTGGAAGCTGCCATGGAACCCAACAGCTGTAGAACAGTGAGCCATGGATTTGAAATTACTGGAATTGCTTAATCCTTAAAATTCTGTGCCCTGGAATAGCAGCTCTGCAGTTGTCCAGGATAACCCATATGAATTGTCAACTGAGATTGGGAGATTGGATTTTTGCCAGTTTATGGTTATGCCTAGCCCATTCAGCAGCAAGGAGTATGCCAGGGCTTCTTCCAGTAGATCTGGTGGGGGCAGAAATGAGCCAGTCTAGGTATGGAAACACCTGGAATCCTTGAAGCTGCAGAAGATGGTGGAAAAGGGGATTCCTGTGGGAATATGTTTGAGACCCTTGCACCTGGTGTCCATTAGGCGTGACTTGTGAAACCAGTGTACCAGAGCGTGGAGGGATACAGTCCCATTGCCAGCAGTAGTGAGACTTCAGTTGGAAGGCTGGTCCACCTGAGAAGTGAATGTCTAGGACAGGGGTCACCCCTCCCCCAAGTGGCTCAGCCTGCCAGAGTCCCTGGATGGCTGTGGTGCAGCAAACTCTCAACTGACATCCTGGGTCGTAGCAACACTTTTCTGCCACGAAGGCAGCTGCAGTTCCTTAGTGAGATCCATAAAGGGGATCGCAGAAGGGGGAGACTATCCATTGACTTGAAAGGCAATGGAGAAGGGGTATTTGGAGACTGGTGATAACCTCTCAAGGAAGGATAGTTCAAGGGGTGGGATACCTCTTGGCCAGGAGCACCTAATCCACAAGATGCAATACATAGTGTTCAGAAAGGTTAGTGGACCTCAGAAACAGCAAACTCTTCCCATCTCACCAGTCTGCACAGAGGACAATGGTGCAGAGACTGGACTACTGGTGTCTGCTCTGAAGAAATTTGTGCTGAGGTCATGGTTGGTGCAGAAGTAGTCGTTCGTCTGTACCAAAGCTGGAACTGACAAGAGTCAATAAAGGTGCCGGTTCAGAGGATGTTGGAACTAGGGATGGAACTGGCATGGTCAAGGTCAGTGCTGATACAGTGGTAATAGTCTGAACAGAGAAGCCCCTCAGTGCAGATATAGTGAAGGCTGCAGAAGACTGAGATCACCAATTAAGCTGAAGGTCTTTGTGCTGAAGGTCTTAGGCACCAAAAGCACTGGGGCTGACTGAGCTCCAGAGCTGAAACTTCAGGTTTTGGTTGGCGGGAGTCCCCAGCTGGGGACGAAGGCAAAGATTTAGCCTTTGTAGGAACAGCCAAGATTTTCCTATGGGCTCTAGAAGGGGTTGAGGCCTTAGACTCAGAAATGGCCTCTGAAAAAGGGAGATTTAAAAGTCCCTTCAGCAACAGCTTGTTTTTTCCTTTCCAACAGCAACAGCTTGTTTTCTCCTTTCCAACAAAGTACTATGAGAAATTCAGATAGTACAGGGCAGAGACAAGTGGGACGCCCCCAAAGTGTGCATCGAAGTAGGAAGTTCCCCAGACTACAATGGTACAAAAATACCCAAAGGTATGAATGGAAGGATTACCAACGATGGTAAAGAGAATGCCTTGCGGTAAAAAGGTAAAGAGCAGAAAAACCTGATGTATGCTAGATGCGACAGGGTAAGAGACAATGAAATAGAAACTTGACAGAAAATCAATTTGAAAAACAAACTGTACTTCGCTCGAGAAGCAACTTTACATGACCGAAACACAGCAAACAATGAGGCAACAGGGCGAGGGGGATTGTGGGCAAGAGTTAAGCTAGAGTTTGAAGCTTATGTGAGCATGGAAAATGGGCATCTGTTCCAACTTCTGAAATGAGCTGGCCATGTGTAAAGAATGAACGAGGATCAACAATCAAATGGAATGTTCAATGCTAACTAGGTCAAGAAAAGCACCACAATTGTTTATGGAAACCATATTGTTTAGAGGCAAGGCACTAATCAGTTACCAGATTTCAAAAAGCTTATGGCATGAAAGGAGCACATCTGTTAAATCTTTCAGCTAGATATGCACTATATGGAGATCAGATACTGAAGTGGCGTCTCCAAAGTAACTGCAGACAGCTTAAAACCTAATCTGCAAGAGCCACAGAACATGCAGCAGTTTCATATTTGTTGCTTTAGACCTGCAATATGGTTTAATTGCAAAGTTTCACAAGCTGTAGATTGGCAGCCATGTAGCCATAATCTCCATACTGAAACTAAACTGCCCAAGCAAACCGTCAGTGCCAAGAGGAAGCTGCCAGAACCCACAACCAAAACTGCAGCAAAAGCTAAAATACAACCAAAATATTCAACCTCCAAAAATGAGGATCGTTAAAGGCTCAAGCAATGCAGTATTCCTAATAAACCCACATGGTGAAATTTAGCAAAAGTAGATTCATCTGCCCAGCACCTTGAACAGCACCAGCATCTCAGTTAACCCAAAGGCACACCCATGCAATGGTGCATTAGAAGTAGGTTTAAATCAAAGTTTGTCACCTAAACACCAGCTTACATTACAAGTACCCATACTGAGACATTAACACCTTTGTAGACAACTGCCTAGCCTGACTCCCAACAGTACTCCCAAGAATATCTAGCCCATTTTTAAAAAGACTCCCCCAAAACATTCCTTTAACCTTGATTAGAGCAATTAGAAAGTGCCCCTCTATGCTACCACAACTAAAAATTCTTGATGCTAGAAGAGCACTAACCCAACTGCCAATGCCACCTTACAGGGCAGACTTCTGCCTAGGGACCATTGCAACAGGCTCCCAATTTCCCCCAGCTCTACAAAAAATATCCAAGACGCTGGACAGATGCCAATTCCCCTATACAAATCCCTTAATTTGTAGTCACCTTGTCATCCTCTGCCAGTCCTTAGACGAGGGCAGGACATGCAGCAGTCACATTAAAATCTAGATGAACAGTTCAAATAAAGGGCACAAGATCTTTTCTGGCAAGTGGAGGAACTAATTGTTGATCCCCAAGCCTAACTTGCAAAGACATAAGACTTTCATAAAAACTGCTGTAGACCTGCAGCAGTACAGCAATTCAAACAGCTCAGTCAGGTCCAAGTGCACAAAATCCATGTCAATACATCGGATAGTCTGTCCTCCCTTAACTTTTAGGAAAGTGTAAAACTAGATCCGCAAATCTATCCAACTCATGTAGAGGTCTGGAGCAGAACTCAGAATCTGCCACCCAGCTATTGTACACTGAACAAGCCTCCTTGGACACAGATGGGCTAAGGGGCTCTGGACAATACTCACAAGCCTAGCCACGAGTTTAGCCCATGCATAGACAAAGTCAGCATATTGCAAAAATATAGCCTGATCCACCACAGCCAAGTATAAACCAGCACTTTCATGATTTCTATGACCACTTCCTCAGACAAGTTCATTTACATACACTTAACCAATTCAGTCAGCATAGCATTTCGACTGAAATGCTATCAAACTGGGTGTGTAAAAGTCATGCAAGAAAGTATAAACTTATATGTAGGAAGTGTGCAGCATGAAAGTTCTCAATCTAGAAAACACTATGGATGGCTGAGCTACTTGCGTTCTATAATGGAGGAATCTTTTATTTTAAGGTTAACAGTTGTCTGTTCCAACATCTTTAAGCTCATCTATTGCTGTCAAGATTACCTCACAGAAGGCAACACTAGCTAAGATATCCATTCTGTTCACATCAGCTGCAGGTTCTGCTTGCTGTGCAAAAGCTTACCCCTTATTCCTTTCAATAAGCTTGCTCCTTATATTCCCCTTTCAATGATTCTATACATTTGTCCAATTCATATTTAGAATAGCCTCTAAAACTTTGAGATTTAGTGCTGTTGCCAACTGTTTCATTATGCAATCTCATGATTCTCAAATCTGACCTTTCATGACATTCTGGCTGAAATGCATATTATGCAATATAGCATTCCTTCTAGTCAGTTCTGTATAAACAGTCTAGTCTGACTTCCTAACTTAAGGAAATGTATGCTCACTTGAAGTTGCATGCAAACAGTGGTCTCTAGATATCGCAAAAATTTGGGTAACTGTTCAGAACCTCCCTCAGAAAAAATGTGAACAGGTGTACCAGTTTGTACTCGCTAAACTGTAAAAGTGTACTCACCATAACATTCCATCCAAGTAGGTGACATTTGTCTGCAACCTGTGTCTTGGATCTGATATCGGATCAGAGCTGGCAATTTATATAGCTATGGATCCAACTCCTAGCTCCTCCCCTCACCCATAATCCCTTGCCAACCCCAACTGACCTCAGATCAAGTTTGCCCTCCTATATATCTGAAAAGGTATCCCAAAAAGGAAAAGGCAGGAATACTACTAACATCCAACTTTTCTGAAGGCCAGGAGGAAGGAGGGGATGGTTGCAGACAAATGAAGTCACCTACTCAAGATGGAACATTATGGTGAGTACATACCTTCTTAATCTGAAGTAGGGACTTAATTTGTCAGCAACCTGTGGGACTGTCCCCAGCTACCTGAATCTTGGGCGGCCATCATGGAAGGATGTTAAAGCACTGCGTGGCCAAAGGATGCTCTACCTCTGGAGGTGACGTCCAGCTTGTAGTGGTGAATAAAGGTATGAGATGAGGCCCAAGTGGCTGCTGAGCAAATCATCCAAAGGGACTAGATCCGAACACAGTAGAAGTAGATATGGAGTGAGCATGGACCCTTTGAGGTGTGGGCCTCTCAGAAGCCTCAAGCTAGATGGATGCATCAGGAAATCCAGTGCGATAAGGTGACCTTCAAAACGGCTTTACCTAAATTAAATTTAGAACAGCTGATCAGATTGTCTGACCAGCAGTCCTATGAATATAAAAATGCAGCTGCCTGTGCACATCTAAGTGCAGCTTGTATTCTCCTTTATTTTGGAGATTAGGGACGAAAACAGTTTGATGGACCGATTGATATTAGTTTGAGGCCACCTTGGGTAGGAAAGATGGATTGGTCCTGAGGTACACTATCCTGATGAAAAACCAAAGGGGGTTTTATGGAAAGAGCTTGAGGTTCTGAAACTTTTTGCAGACGTGATGGCTACCAGAAATGCTGTTTTCCAAGACAGGTATTTAAGACCAGCAGAGGCAGCTGGTTCAAAGGGGAAGCAGTGCAGGTCTGAAGAACTAGCGATAGATCCCAAGGGGGATATGGCTTCTCTGATCTGCAGCCTAAGCAAAAAGGTACCCTTGAGGAAGGTTTTACATAGTTTAGCTGACAAAGGGACCAGTCTCATGTCCTACATGGTAATGGGAGATGGCTGCCAATTGTACCTCTGTCGAACAGCTAGCCCCTTGCTGAAAAAGCCCTGTAAGGAAGTCTAAAACTGATGTTAGCGGAGCAGTGAAGGGGTCCACATGCTCTGCCCAGACGGAAAAGCACTTCCATTTACTGCGGTAAAGCTTTCTGGTGGAAGGTTTGTGCTGCCACCAAGATGGCTTTGACTGGAGAGGAGATACAGGGAGTCCTAATTGAGTGGAAGTCCACGTGCCTCCTCTTACACTTATGCTTGAGGCACTTCCTTGGGGGGCTGTCAGAGGAGGTCTTGCCAGCAATGTCCTGTTCGAGGAACAACCTGGGACATTTAAGCAGGCTGTCCCTGTGGCCGGGTGATGGAAGCCTGGCCCAGCAGAGAGGGAGTGCAGGGCAGAGCAAAGAAGGGCCAGGGGTCTGGATGCCCTTGAGAGCCCTCCACTACATTGAAGGCAGAGGGGGAGCCGCTCTTCCTGGGCTCTGAGAGCGGACCATCAGATTCAAGGGACCAGTGTGCTCTGACCTGGACAGAGCTGAAGGCACACCGAATCCCTCAGATCCAAAGCTCGAACTGAGACTTGAAGGCAGGGTCGGATCTGAAGTACCCAGTACTGTTGGTGCCAATCCACCCCCAACTCCAACACTGCCTGGCTCCAAGCACTCCAAACCAGTGAAGTGGGACGGAGAAGGAGCTATGAGCAAAAAAGGGTGTCGCTCCCATCTGCAGCTGGGCCTGGATGAACCTTATCATCTGGTCCAAGTCTGCATCAGCCACCGAGGCAGGCCTTGAGTGCCACCTTGACCTCAGAGATCAGGTCTCCTCCAGTCCCAAGGAGAAGCAAGGTGATCGGAGCAGAGGAGACCTGGAAGCAGTGGAGGGAGAAGCCCGCTTAGCTGGCCCACTGCTTGTGGTGCTTCTCCCCCAGTTTCTCTCCTGGCCTAACAATCCTCTGGTGCTTTAGTGGGATTTTGAATCCTGGCAGAAGTGGCAACCACCACAGGCTGGGGAGGTACCATGGGAGTAGCGGAGGCCAAAGCAGACTCTGGGGCAAGTTCTGCCAGGACCAGCTTCGACCTCCGCTCTGCCCTGGGGTTGAACCCTGCACAAATCGTGCATCCTGAGGACAGGTGTTGAACCCCAAGGCACCAAACACACAGTGTGGCCATCAGCCGGTGAAAGCTTATGGCCACTCAGTGCACTTAGAAAAAATAGGCTTTGGGGCCTCTGACATTTCTGAAGGAAAAGGACTACACAAGCACACCAGGCCCCAAAAAACAGACCAGCGAGGGGAGGGAATACACTAAAAGGAATAAAATTAACCTAAGGGATCCTAAACACACAAGTTAAAGGAAAGATTTCTGTTTTTAAACAAGTTTGAGAACTTATCTGAAAGTCGCCAGCTCTGCAATCCAGCTGTGTCTTCTAAAAGTGGCAAACTAGATCCAAGGTCAATTGGGGTTGGCAAGGGATTATGGGTGAGGGGAGGAGCTAGGAGCTCAGATCCATAGCTGTATAAATAATTGCTGGCTCGGATCAGATATCAGAACCAAGACTAACAGGTTGCCGACAAAGTCCCTACTTCAGATTGATAGTTTCCAGTGGACCAAAGCAAGATTGGCATAGCTATTGACAAACCTTGCCCATAGCTACCCCAATCATTTGGTTAAAACTGATTGTTACATTACAAAATATTCACTTAATCCCCATTATAAAATTGCTGTATAAATATTTTGGTTCTATGTTCATAAGTGTCCAATACCAGATGCAGGCATTTCTCCACAAATGTGGAACTCTCCCACCCCTTGCTTGACACTAGGTCTCACGGGTGGATTTCTTAGCATCCTTGTGTACTTGGGTAGTCCACTACATAGGAGTATCTGTTGTAATCCAACTCTTGAGATCGTATGAGAGTCAAGATGGATACCTCAATAGCTTTTAATTCTATCCCATTAATTTTTACATGTGTACTGGTCACCAAGCAGTGACTTCCATGTGCATCATATAAATTCTTTATCTAGCACAATGCCCCCTCCACCCTAGTCAGGTCCGATTTCAATTGATTGAATATTTAAGTCCCACTAAGGCATTGCAGTCCTCTAGATTGGGAACTTTTAGATGTAGAAACTGCAGCATGCAAGAATATACATTCTTGCACTATTCACATCCAAATTGCATTTCAGGCTAAATGCTATGCTGACTTGAGCCAAGAATGTAGTATCAGTTTTTTGCCAGTAGTGTTTACTACAAGACAGAAAGAATAGTGCATTGAGGCAGAAGGGAGGGACCACACTTAAATGTTTTAGAGGTTTACAGAAGGGACAAGAGGGGGCGATGAATGAATAGTACTGAAGCAGCTGAAAAGGTGGATTGCCAAGTATAATGCAGAAATACAAGGCATAAACAAAGATGTACCAAACCATTCCTTATAGCTAGAAGCCTTGGACATCAGTGTGCACAGATATTTTACTGTAATGTTTTGATGAAATTGACTAGGTAGAAAGGTATGATTAAGGATTAGTAAGCATATATAAAATTAACTTAGTTTTTAGTTGTCCGAGGAAGCGATTGTGAAAGTGCTTACTTTGGATACGGCTCTATTTTTGCATTATGCTTGCTAGAAATCTGAAGGACAGGCTGCATTACTACAGACAAATCAGCACCCGATGCCACTGTCCAGCATGGACATGGGTGGAGATGCATTTTCCATTTCCCAGCCAGTTATGGAGACTGAGCCCATGCTCGCCCACTCTGGTTTCTCAAATACTTATGTAAATATTTATACAGCAACCATAGTGGGTGCTGTAAAATTACAATGGGAAAACAAGATTGCACCCTTAAAGAGCATATGAGGGGAACATACAGGAAACATTACAAATGCCTTTGCTAGATGCAACTAGTGATAGAACTAAGTTTAGGGCTATACAAGTTCTGCAAATGAGTGCTAGGTTGGGGAATATCAAGAACAGAACTAGTGAGGCAGAACTTTGATGGATCCAGCAGTTGAGCTGATAGAGGATCTTAGTACCATCTCTAGATATTAACAAGAGGGGGTTACTTAGATAGGATGCATTTACCAGTTGGAATAGTTAAATCTTACTTCAGGTTTAAAAAGTTTTATTGAAAGGGATCTTTCCCTTTAAAATGTGATGCAAGTGTTTTACTATTACAGTCTGAGGAAGCCAATGTTTGGTGAAAGCACTTTACTTGCAAACTCCCTGTACCACATTACTAGTTAAGATTTTTCAACCATGAAAATGCCAATTACTGCCATGTTCAATACAGAGACTAGGACCATAGTCCAAGGCTAGAAGAGCCCCATAGTTTCAGTCTGAGCAGCCTAGAGTAAGACTCTGGGATAGGCATCTCTACCAGGCCAATTCTGTAGTTACCCCTTCATATGAAACACGATTAGAACAGCAGAGGACTACCATACAACTTCAGTAGTTGCTGAGGAATAAGCTAGTGGCACCATGGGGAACCATGCAAGACTCTGGAAGATGCCTTTTATATCGTTGCTGTTAAAGTTATACTACTCCCACCAAAGCCAAGAGGATCTAGGTGAGAGCAACCTTGCAGCTGAGGCAGTCACCCTGAAACAGGTTGACACAAGTGCTCCTGGTATAGCAGTGGGTGACCTAGTAGCAACCTCTACAAGCTTCAGACAATGTTGATGCATTGGAGGTAGAGCTACCACAACCTCTGCTTATGGGCTTTGGCACAACAGCCTTTGACCTCTGGTCAACTGGGGATTGGGCTGTGGCCCTTGAATCACTTTAATTCTAAAACTGGGAATAAACCATTATCCATGCTTTTTGCAAGTCATACCTATAAGCCATTATCCATGCTTTTTGCAAGTCATACCTATAATCCCTGGATGTTTAGCACCCATTTCCTCCTTTTAGGGACAAAGCCTTTGGTATTGGAGGCTGGAGGAAAGGGACACTCCAAGCCTAAGCTCATCTTTATGCATGGGAAGGTCTGCAGCCCAAGAGCAATGGACAAAACTGCTTTTCCAGTTTTGAAGGATGGTCTAATATCCAAAAGTGTCCTTACCCAGGTCCATCTAAAATAAACCTTGTGGATGCATCACACCCACATCAGAATGCCTACCTAGCATTATAAACCAGCTTCTCAAAATTAAGGAATCTGCTCTGAGTGACAGAGCCCAGAAGGTAAATACTACAGGTTTGGACTTTAGAGTAGGTAACATGGCACTGTTGCTAGGTCACACTCCATCCACTCCAACAGGGCAAGAATGAGCAACCCCATTGCAAGACGCAAGTTATCCTCCTTCAAACATGCAGAGCCAACTCTACATGCAAAGCAAGCTGTAGAGGCATGCTCCCTGTGAAGGTCAGAAAGATGACACTGAGGAGCATGAAATCAGAAAGTTCAGCCACTACCAGAAAACTGCTGATGTATTAACACTGGACTAGATTGATGCAGATAATGCCTGTGGCACCTTGTTCTAAAAATACTAGTCATGTTTTAAACAAATTCCTCCCACATTTAATGCATCATACAAAAAAGTGCTAGTAGGTTTTGAAAATTCCCGCAGAAAGATGTACTGCTGCAAAGCACCAATACCAGTTCAGATATACCAAGCAGTGCAAACTCAAAGCTTTGCATTCCTTTCCCTTTGGGATACTGTTAAACTGCAAGTTGGACCCCTCCCATGTAGCTTTAGTGTCTAAGCTTTTTCACATACATCTTAGGTGAGACAAGCAGCAGAAAGAGTCAAGGCCTTGTATGAAATTTTTACTCTATTCTACCTCCATTTAACTTTCCTACATAGTTCACAAAATTTGAGACCATTTACCACAAAGCCTATAAAACACTACATAATAATGGTATATCTGAGAGGATTAACATAATTAATGGTACGAGACAAGGTTGCCCTCTCTCCTTTATTTAATCTATATATAGAGCCTCTCTCCCTTCTTATTAAACAAAAGACTCAGATCATCCCCAAGCTATTTAGAACTAGTATCCCCCTCTTGGCATTTGCGGATGATCTAAATATTTACCTCTTTACCAAATTCGGACTTAGAGAAATCATGAAATCCATTAATATCTTCCCTAAATTTGCCAACTACAAAGTTAAAAACAAATCTCAAATTTTTCCGGTTAATATCACATCACCATATCCCCTAAAATTTTCCTCTGATGTTATTCCAGTTAATTCAAGTCTTCGTTACCTGGGGGTAACTTTCCCAACTGATCAATCTATTTCGTATCAGGAGAACATTTCTTCTTTGGAAGGAGGTGCAATGGGATTTAAAGAGATGGTCTCAACTTAAGCTTCCCTTTATGGCACGTGCAACTATTATAAAAATGAATATCCTTCCCAGATTCTTGTATATTTTCAACAATACTAATTCGATTATCCCTCTATACTTTTTCAATGAATTACACTCCACCTTCCAAGTTTATTTGGTCTCCTAAATCGGTGAGAATTTCGTATTCTAAACTTACCCGAAGAATTTGGGTGGTTTCTCTTCCAGACTTCAAACTTTACTATGATATTATTCAAAGTAGTAGAATTATTAAGATAGCAAACTATATTAATACCTCAGATGCCTGGCACCCTAACTGGGTATTACTTTACTTCAATTATATTAGATCCCTTAAATTCAATCCATCCGCCTTACCTTTGAGCAAAGAAAGTCTAGACAAATATAAAATCTTTTATGGCCTGAAATATAGCCATCAGATTTCATAAACTATTGTCTTCGCTAAACTTTTGCAGGCGTTCATTTCCCTCCAACCAATACATCTAAATCCCAATTTAACTCTAAATGGTAACTTGATAAATCTGTACAATTTCCCCCTTAAGGATAAGTGCATGGCAGACTTAAACATCTGAAGTTATCAGAGATCAGGCAAACCTTTAATTTATCCAATAAATATACTTTAACTAGACAAATCTTTGAACTATTGAATCCATACTATGATCATCCTGACTTATCTAGAGAAAATATCGAAATTGCCAAGGTTATTTGGAAATTACTTCCAATGTATACAAGTTATTAATCTCTATCAGATCTAACAATTTGCCAGTATTTTCTAAATTCTGGTCAGATAAGGACCCGAGTATAACTCCCGCACTAATGAAAGAGGCTTTCAAATCAAGTATTAAATAGATCCCTTTTAAAAAAAATTTATACGCAACTCATGATCACCAATAATGCGTATTTAACACCTGCAATCATTAATAAAATTCATCCCAACTAGTCTTCTGTGTCCATTTTGTAAGGATCAAGTAGCCGATATACATCACATTTTCTGGAGTTGCAAATGTGTACAGACTATGGTGTGCCCTTAGTTATTCTGGAGAAAATGGGATACGAAAAATCACTTTCTTGGCAATTTGCTTTATTACATATCCCTCCTGATAATATTACTAAAGCTCAGCTCAAGGTGGTGATTTCAATTGTCATATTTATCAAATATTATATCTCATTGCATTGGAAGTGCCAAGCCGCACTAACATGGGAAGGTCTAAAGGAATTGGTAATTAGGCATATTAGGGCACAAAAGTATCTTATAAAGGTAATCACAAGTTCTGTTCTGAAAATTCTTTGGAATGTATTCTTTGATTGTCTTTTAACCTGAAACACTTTATTTTTGTATTATATCTCCTTAATGTATTATCTGTTGTATATATTGTGAATGATATGGGCAATGTATAGTTGTATATAGTTTTTGTTGAGGTTTGTACAGTGTTCTTCTGTGGTTTGTATTGTTTGTCAAGATAATAAAATAAAAAGATTTTCAAAAAAAAAAGAAAGAGTCAAGGCCTTTCTAAACAGATTTACCACAGCACTGCTTTCATGCAATGATCTTGGGTCTTGTGGCATCTGAACATTCTACAGTGCAGACAGAACTAATGTTTAAAAAATTACTTGGCATTACTTAGCATGGACTGCAACTGGCTGTGCTAGTCAGTTCAGTAACTAAAGGTGGAAACTCTGCAGTGCCTTTACCATGAAGCCAACTGGGATATGTACACTTTACCTCACCTAGTTTTAAAAGTTCCATTTGGCAATTACAGTAAAGCCTTTTAAACAGGCCAGAACTTTGGTATTTACACTTGCTTCACTACCATTATCACATTACAGAATGAAAACCACCCACCGTCTTTGCAACCCCATTTCCATTGTGAACAGCATCACCACTGCCATTTACAGTGGCCTCCTGCTTGGGTTTCTTAGCATCACTGTTTTTCTGTGGGCTCACCTCTTCAGGTTTCCTCTGAAATACAAAAAATTGACATTTCACTAAGCTCCACAACAGTTATATGAAACATTAGCAAACAAACTGCCAAGTACTTGCAAAGAAAAAGCACCATATTGGTCACCTGCCATCAGCTCTCAGGGGATAGAAAGCCTTAGTTCCCAACCACACCCTGTTAGCTAGCCCCCCAAACAGACTGCCTTCACTGGTGTCCCCCTCTTACTCTGGCTTTCAACACCCCCACAGCTTTAAGCTGTATGGTAGTGTGCAGACAGCCCAAGTATTTTGGTTAGTGGGTACTAAACCTGCTGAAGGAAAGTTCAGGCCATACATATCAAAAGCCAGCACCAAGAACCATCTAGCCTAAAGTGCACAATGATACAACAGCAGACTGAAGCAGAATACCCCCCACAATTAACAGTTCCAAGGTCTAGCAAAAGTCCAAGCATTTGTTACAGGTAGAGGAGAAACTACATAAATGGGGATTGACCTAGTAAACCCTCAGCTATACTTACAGCATAGAGCAACCAATAAGTCAGTATGGATTACAGCAGAACTAGCATTTGCCCAAGCACTAGCCATGACAGTCAGCCCAACATGTTTTACAGCACACTTCATAGCACATAAAGCACTCAAACAAATCAGCAAGGCTAGTAAAGTGCTGAAACTAAACTGCCAAATAGTACAACTACCAGTAAATAACCAGCTTTATAAACAAACCCAATATTTCTCATCAGTATGTACAAGACAACCTTCTCCCATTATAATCCAGACCCATCTAATGCACTTTGACAAGATGCCCTCCACTGCCCAACCCTTTCATATTAAGGCAGCTTGATACGACAAGTGCAGCACAACCCAAATCCACTGAAGGTTACTGCCATCTGTTTGCACTGGGATTGACAATTTCTGGAAACTGCCCATGTTTATGGCCATTAGGTCTAGAGTAGCTGACAAGCCTAATGCTAGTGAATGGATTTACCACTTCACAGGGTAGTCATGAAGCAGAGGGCATGTCTGGTGCAATGTAGCAGAACTACAAGGATTCAATGAGCTGCAGTGTCCCCTAGAAGAATGATCACACTGCAAGTGCACTGGGTAGAAAATGGGTCAATTTTGCAAGACAGAGCTCAGAAAAGGCTTTCTGGGGATGCTATGCTGTAGTAGGGTCCTCAAAAGCTTAGAGTAAAAGGCAGTCAGGACTGCTGTAGGATTAGCTTCTTGTTGCACATGCCTTACTGAAGTGCCAAGCAGCACTAGTCAGTCCATGAACTATACCTTGCAAAGCCCACCATGCTTCTGAAGCAGTCTAGAATGCGGCTTTATCCAAGCCTACCAATGTCTAAAATCTAAATAGCCAACACTAAACTTAAACTGGATGTTTGGCAAGCACTACATGAAACTTCAAAATTAAGGCATAATCTTAAATACCTTGCAAAAAATTTAAAAAATCCAGATTTAAAATCTGGACATTTGACTAAATGGGTTAATCTTAATAGTTCCATTGAGCGCACTTTTGCAAATTGTTTTAAGACAAAGTTAAAGGTGTTTTAGGAAGTGTTTACGGCAGTTGAATTTGTGGCTTTTTGGTGTTTAAGCCTTCCAATATAACTGATGACATACCTTATGACAAAGCACCTTTAAAAGCAAAACGGGTGCCACTATAGCAGAAGTGGGTTCAGTGGTCTGGAAAGAGACCAATAGTTCCTCCAGCCTTCCATTTACTTTAAAGGCATTCAAGACAGGATTTCCCTACCCAACTGGTGGTACAACCCTAAAGTTGGGAAGCTAAAACAAGGAAAACCATACAGAAAACTACAGCATAAAGCCATGGAGTGCTGCCAACAGCAGCAACAGGGTGCATTCTACAAGCATGTCTGGGCAAGTTTAGCACCAGATGAAATGGTCCCTCATCTGAAAGAGCAACTGAATTGCTGCCTTCAAATCCCCCACTGCATTATCCAACCCGTAATGGGGCATATCTGTTGGCAACAGCAGAGTTAGTAACCCACTGTTGCACATTCAATTATACTAGTCGCAAGAGTATGATCCAAGCTGGATCATGCACTTGAAATCACACCTGCCAGTTTGTGGGCCTGTACAAGTTAAGTTGGGAATATACTTTTGGACAGCAACCCCCCCCCCCATTAGCCTGGTAGAGCTAGACTGAACTAGCCATTCTACCAACCATTTTTACAGTTGGTCTCCAGGATTCACTACAATTTATATGTAGATTGAAGTGTGCAGTTCCTTCTGATCAGAACCAGTCACCTAAAGCTCCTGCCCTGCCAAGGATGCATTGCAATTTTATAATACACTGCCAGCTTACCAGATGTCTGATGCCACAAATGTTATGCATATAATTTAGCAAGTCCTGCAGTTAGTGTTAAGCCACTGGAGGCTTAACTTGTTAAATCTTATCCAGCTGTAGTTTGTGAAGGTAATCACTTCACATAGAAGTGTCCCAACAGCAGTTAATTTGAAGCTGGCACATACCATTGGCAGTTACTACAAAAGTTGCCAATCACTGGGAGGTGCAGTACACAACTTAAAGCAAGACAAGCACTCCAAAAATAGTGGTTGTCCTGTGAGTTCTGTGCATATGGTTAGTAAAAGTAGAAACTCCTGCACAGAAATACAAAGTGACAAACTACCCAATGAGTGTTCACAAAAATGAGGATGCAGCATTGCACACTGAATATGGTCATTAAGAATTTTTACAAGATACAAAGGGAGTTGTGCCAGAACGTGCATGCTGCCAGTCCTCAAGAGCCAACGAGGACAACTTAGCACTTATTCTGTACCCCCTGTATTAGTGGAATTTCACAAATACTGAACATTAGAAATATGGGGAGCATCTTTAGCATGAAATTGAAATTTCACCTACAAGTGGTTGCTGAACTTGAAAGTAGCCACATTATGGGGACTAAGCTTTTGTAAAAATACTAAGCACTAAATACAACCCCCCCACTTGAAATGAATACCCCAATTCAAATGTTGCCCCCCCTCAAGAAAGCAATTTTTACCCCAGAGTCCCAGAATTAATGGGAAACATCTACTCTACATTAGTAGTAAGTCAGAACTGGCCTGTGTGGCAATTGAGATCCCACAACTGACAACCATGTTGAGACAGCCTTTTAAATTCATGAGGGAAACCAAGCCAACAGGTGTAGCACCGATTAAAC
Source organism: Protopterus annectens (assembly GCF_019279795.1). Lineage (NCBI taxonomy): Eukaryota > Metazoa > Chordata > Ceratodontiformes > Protopteridae > Protopterus > Protopterus annectens. The sequence goes on along the minus strand of NC_056744.1, from coordinate 1,177,812,686 downwards.
TGGACTACAGCATCAAGTAATTAGTGCTGCACATCAAGTAATTAGCTCTGCACACCCAAGTGAACACTGAATGCAACAGACTGCCAACCATGTGTAAGCAGATTAGCATGCCAAGCATCAACCATGCACATGGCCAGGCCTCTATCCAGAAGAGTGGAAAGTGCAGGCTGACAAACATCTGAAACATGCACTTTCAAAAGTCTTAGTCAGTTTACTAACAGAAGGGGGTGTGCCAATGCAATATTAGCCTATATGCAAGCTGGTTATGCAGACAGTATAAAGCATAAGTACCAGTCAACTCTACCCCCCCTAGTCTAAAATTAGTGGTATGCAACAATGCACCTGCAGTCTCTGCAGAAGACATGCAATTTATGACAAGTATATAGCAAGGAAAATCGGGGTAGTTAAAGCAGTTTACACCAAAAACCTGAGTACTAAGTCCTACTCATTTTTCATGAAGGTAGCATTCTATAGAGTACCTTTTACTGCTTGCAACATTTAGAGGCAGCCTTTAAAATGCAGTGTAGACTAGTACACTCGCAGTGTTTTAATCAAATGAAAATTCTGATTACTTGTCCATTTGCACAAGCCCCCTCTCCCAACTTAAAACCCAGTATCTACATACCTTCTTTCTTACCAAATGGGAAATGTCAGCTGCAGGCTTTGATGTAGTCCCCTCAGGAGCCTTTCTTACAGAAATCTGAAAAAAAGGAACTCAATAAGCAAGTCTTAAAAAGAACCTGTAGGTAAAGGATACTGAAAAAAAAAAAAAAAAAAAACTTACTGTTGAGGCTTGAGCAGATGAACTGCCATTCTGCTGAGGAAAAGATGTAGAATCAGAACCCTGCAAAAGATAACAAGTCCACATTAAAAGTACCAAGACAATACTTAAAGGTTACATGGGGCAGGCTTTAGATAGCAAGTCAATTGTCACCCCAAGGTTTCCATACTTTGAAAAGAGCCAGTTCATGTCTAAGACAAGGCAAAGTCTTAAACTACTTCTAAAGTGAAGTATAGAAACGCCATGGATGCACTGGTCAACTACTGTTTACCCATTAGTGGTAGGAAACATCCTAAAGAGCAAAACTTGACCTAGATAGGCACTACCCAATGAATGTAGTCAGGATACAACAGGTATGTATAGTTAAATTTGCAGACATTTTACTTAATCTGTAAAAGGACAGGGATGTAGACTATTCTGAAAGTTAAAAATTAAGCCTAAATTGTTTGGCACCCCCATATTTATGGAAAGACCTTAATGCACTTTAGGTTTGCTGTAACTCACCTGCCACCAGCAGCTACAACTAGTGCAAACCCAAGCAGGTGGTGTATCCTACCAAACAGTCAGCAACTGCACTATTTACTATAGTTTAGACATTTGCTTACTTGTAAAGTCTTCATGCAGGGGTCACGTGCTTAACCTCAACTAAACTTGAGGCTTTAGTTGAAAGGCAAATTAAACTGGTTACACTTGGAAGGTGCAGTGCAAGTAATCCAGAAACACCACTTTGGTGGCAACTAGATACCACTAATGGGGCATGCATGAATGTAAAATTAGAGCAGCTAATGCTGTACCTGGTTGGTAGTGTTACTGTACAACAGCTCAAAAGGCCAGAAAATGTTCTTTAAACTTATGCCATCCTAAAGGCATTTGTGCATCCTAGAGGCATTTAACGAAGGGCTGCCACTAAAGCCAAGAACAAGCAAAGTCTGATCCTGCACACTGCCAGAGTAACAGCTCTTAACTCAAGTTAAGCAGTTTGAACCTTCAGTGGTGGCAGTCCAAGCTTAATATTGCAACATTCTGAAATTTGTATAAAAAAAGTTAAGGTTAAGCAATATCCATATTTATGGGGACATGCATTTGTTAAGAAAACTTATGGTAGCAAAGCATGTGGGAAGAGACCAAAGAAACTGAAAAACCAAAGCTTTCCTAGGAACAAGAAAAGGAGCAGTAAAAATGTTACAGGGCATATTACTATCCACATCACCTCTGGTAGACGTTATCTAGGGAGGGGAATATGGCAAGAGTCAAGAGAGTCATTTGACTACAGTAAGGTTTAGGACTACCTGATTTGAAGGGATATTTTCATAGCTATATGGTTAAGGCTTATATGCAACACAAGCAGAAAGGGATGAAAGTGAAAACATGAGTGGGATTGCAAAAGAACCAAGGTATTGGGAACAAAGGAAAATAGCAGAGAGGCCAAGACATTTGGACTGCATACTTTAGCCTCTGGTAAATAGCAAACGGAGGTGAAGAAAATAGTACCTGGGAACTTTTCTGGTGTAATGGATTAGACTAAAGTTTCCTATAGTACTTGTCAGGAATACTGGGCAACGCAAACGAGTAACAGTTTTGAGCTAGGATACAGAATCTGAATTGCCTTAACACAGTAAGGCAAAATAATTCTGCTGGCTGCCAAACAAATGGAAAGTCCAAGCCAACCATAAATAGAACACAAGTTGGATATTTAGAAAATGGTAGGAATTATAGAAAATTGTGGGAACACAACTTGTTTTGGAGTGAGGTTAAAGAAAAAGCAGGAACCAAGTGTAATATTGTTCTGATGCACCTACTGTACCCTCAAGACAAGCTTGTAAAGAATGGCTCCTGAATATATTTCAGAGGACACTGTTCCAAGGGGAACAACTGTCCTGGGGCCCCAAATGCCCAACACCCAGGGCAGAACACAAGGGGAAGTTAAACATATGGACCTAGAATACATGGAGACATGAAGAGCTCTCCAGTCTTAGCCCAAGCAGGTATAACCCCAGCCCCGAGTAGCATCCTGCCATCACCCAGAATTGTACTGCAGTACAAGGACAAAAGGATTTAACTTCCAATTGGCTAAGCTTCTGGTGTCTAGTCATTCACCACTAACAGGTAAGCAACTGAGGGTAACATTACAAGTCTAAATCTCAATGCACTCCACAGCACTCTAAAATGGATAACTACTCATGTACCAACTCCTTTGCTCACTTTCTGGAATTCATAAATGCAATGCTAGGGATCAACTTGCACATCCCCACCAGAGGCAATATCCTAGACCTAGTCATTACCAACATGAGCGACTGGTGTTCCACACCTGAAGTAAACTCCATTGGGCAGATCCTACCATAATCAAATCTGCCCTAGATATCCACATCCTGCCCCCATCACCCCATTAAGGAAATCACTGCAAGACTAAAACCAACTTCATGCTCAAAACAGACGTGAACTTCATGACCCATGTAGATGGACAACAGTTAACTGCAGAATCTACACAGATGCACTAAGCACTAGGAGTGCATGATCATGCTATCCCAAAACAGAACCAAGATGCTAGCACAAAAAAAAAAGCAGAGCAAGGTCCCCTGCCATAAACTCTGCAACAGAAAGAAACTGTTGCAAGAGAGTCCCATGAGTGGAGTTATGGTCAGCCTCAGTAAGAAGCTTGAGATCCCTTACAGGACCCTCCAAAGCTAGCTATGAAAATAGCCACCGATTCTAGGGACAACCACAGAGCATTTTATAGCCATCTCAATGGCAACACCCAGATCTGCTCTGGGTTACAGCACAATTGCATGAAAATTACAGAACCAACTGTACTGCCAATGTCCTGGCAGATGGGTTCAGTGCTAACCTACCCCCCAAAAGGGCCCATATCTATACAGAAAGACAAGAGCCCCTGTAATAAACTATGAAGGTAAAAGCTGCACTCTAAAGCCAAACACAGCATCTATGGGACCAGACATTCCAAGATGCATTTTACACAACTTCAGAACTGGCTCCCCACATGTGGTAGTCTCACATCAGGCTGTGCACCAGTAAAATCCCACCACAAAGGGGAAGCCACCACTGATCCCATGAACTATTGCCCCATTAGTATGATGAGCCTTGTCTGCAAGGCCATGGGACATATTATGGAACTCACATTGATAACCTCCAAACTCTGGACCCCACCCAGTTCAGGTTTGTTAAAGGCAGATCATGCCTCCCGAACCAGAGACTGAGGCAGTCACCAAAGCTGCAGATGGTAAGGTGGGTTCATGCAGGCTAACCTGACCTTGCCAAGGCTTGACAATCCTCCATTCCAGAATTATAGCTAAACTAGGTATAAATTCAAGTCACAAGATGGGTTACCAATTGGCTTACCGAGAACCCACAAAGTGGCAGACTCCAACTCACACTTCTAAACCAGTGACAAGTGGAGTACCACAGGGTTCAGTCCTGGGACCCATTTGGTATCTACTTTGAAGGAGAGACTAACAGGTGGCCTTTGAATAACAAAGTTTGCAGATTACTGCAAACTAGGAGCCATAGTAGTCCCCAAAGGAGCCATAGTAGTCCCCAAATGACAACCTACAGAAGGTCTACTGAAACAGATGCCTGGTGTCAGCCATGGCCTCAAGCTCAAATTGCATGGTCATCTCCTTTGGTAAAAACTGTACCCATGAACCACATGCAGTCTACTTACTGCATGTGACAGACCTGGGGACCTAGGTGGACAGTAGTCAGGAAATGCTACACAGCACATATCAGATAGTTTCCCTCTACTCAAACCCAAACCCATTATGACCCCACCCTTATAATATCTTTCAGGGGGGTCAGCAGCTGGAAAGGCTACAGAAGTAGCCCAGATGCCCTACATTAAGTCTCAAACTCCAGCTTTACTCTGTAGCATATCACCTACTCTGAAGGGATCTCATTTTACATTTGACCAGGCTAGTCTAACTGGATATATGTCCATTTTCAATAGAGGCCCAGGGAGATGAGCTCAGAGGAAACAATGTAAACAATTACCACTGCGGGTGCAATACAGAGAAGAGATCATTTGTTCATAACAGTGCAATAGATACAATTAGTACAACACAAAATGTAGTTGCAATATATCAAAGATGAAGACAGCAGCTGAATTATACAATTAGTACACTAGTCAAAGAAAAAGTAGGAGCTGAAATTACACATTAGTCTCCTTAATGATATTCTGAAAATAGTATAGAAGGAAGGTAAGTTAAGAAAAGAACTTTACCAAGAGAGTAGGTTGAACCATGAAAGAGCTAGTTGATTGGGTTTAGTACAGGGGCACAACCAGTGTGTTGAGGAAGTGTTTCAATTTGGTTTTAGAGCGATAGAGGGAAGAGGAAAGTTAGGAAGAAGGTTCTAGGATTTTCCAACAGTATTAGAAGTCCCCAGCCCTGTTTGATTAACAAATATTTACAAGTTTGTGATGATCGTAAAATCTTTAGATTGTTGTAGGGGGTAATGCAGGTAGATAGTATAGGAGCATTGGTATGTTGGTAAGAAAGTGTTACGGGCAATTGCCAGTTGGTGGAATTTAAGCTGATTTTGTAACTCAAGCCATCCTAGCTGCTTGAGTAACAGTGGTGGGTTCTGAAAGGGTTACCTGTAGCAAATCTGGCTATGTTATTGTAAGTTTTCCATTTTAAGGTTTTTAGAGATTAGTATACATGGGTGAGGCAGAGGAAGAGATTAGATGGGTGTGAGCAAGTTATTCTAGCTGCAGGAGAGGAAGGGTTTGATCCTGTAGAAAGCCTAGTTTAAGAAATTTTAGAGTATTGTTAATATGGGTGTTGAAGTTAGTTATCCATGTTGATACCTGGTAGTTGGATCTGGGGATATTAGATGTTACTGTGAAGTCTATTGGGGGGGACTTTAGTTTTTTGGGGTTCAGAAGGAGACTGCTGTGTAAACCATTGTTCAACTGAAAAACACATTTTGGGTAAGGGAGTGAAGTTTAGATATAGATGCAGCTGAACAAGTGTGGAATCTGCATATTGTATTTATGTAACTTGGAGATTGCTAGGTGAAGGTGGTTAAATCTAGAAACTAGGAGAGGTCCTAATATGACCCTTGAGGAACACCAATGTTTAACAGGCAGATAGAAAAAACAGGCTGTACTTTGGCACAACATTCTAAGTGGGACTGGAACCATTTTATAGCTAGTGCATCACAAATAGGGATTTGAGGATATTTATAATTATCTGGTGATTTACCACAAATTCCTTAGATCTATAAACAGTAAAGAGGAAAGCATATTTGAAGTTAGTTTTTGTTAAGTCAGTAAAGGAAAGGGCAGTAGTGCTGTGGGAAGGTCTGAAACCATGTTGAGTTTGAAAGTCATTTTGGATTAGGTGGTCTAGCAATTGTCTGGATACATTTTTCCATGATCTTTGCCAAGGGAGAAAGTAGGGCTATGGGACAGTAATTTGAGAGTTCAGTAGAGTTCCCACCCTTGTGGAGGGGGATATGGGAAACTTTCCAGATTTTAGGGAAGTGTCCTTCACTGACTGTTCTATTGATTAGAATGGAAATGGGATAGGTGATGGATTTGGCTGCCTTTTGTATATTCAGTGAGTAGGTGGTCTGCCGGAGTGCAGTTTCAGTTTTTGGGTAAGGGTAAGTATGTTGGGCTGGTTGGAAGAGAAATTGAGAGGGATGGGTTAGAGTTGGATGTAGTTAAGTTCAGAGTAGATAACTGACTGGTAAGAGTTTGAATGGCCTCAGTGAAAAAGGTATTAAAGGCATTAATCTGCTTTGGATTCTCCTGGTCTGTGCCTTGTGGGTTTGGTGATTGACCTGGGTGTGATAACTCAGCCAGAGCTTGTGGCTTATTATGGAGTCAGCTGGAATTTTAGGTAGTTTGACAGTGTAGCTTTAGTTTATTTCTCAGCTGTCTGAAGTTTTGTTGGTCTACTGGGTTTAGTAGAGATTTATTCCAGTATTAAAGATGTTTTTTCCTGGTTTCTTTTGAAAGCCATGGGACAGACTTAGTTCTAATAGAGAGTTGGTGCATGGTTGTCTAGTATGGCTAGGAAGTTAATTCTAACAGCTTCCTCCAGTGTGAGGTATAAGGGAGACCAGTTACATGCTCTTTGTTCTCTCTGGAAGAGATAGAGGTTGATATAGGTGGATTAGGTAGATTGGATTTAAGCCTGATGTAGGTTAGTGAGTGGTTACTTACACCAGGGAGGGTTCCAGCTTTATATATGTTTGGGGATGACACGAGAATCCATCTAAGGTACTTTCTTATTAGGCTCGTTTATCCTGGTAGGGGAGGTAATGGTTTGAGAAAAACCAAAAAGATTAATATGGCTGGTAGGGTGGCTACTGCTACAACACTTCCAATGTTAAAATTACCTAGGATTACGGTTTCTTGGGGTACCATTTTGGGATAACCAAAGGATATTTTCTATAGTGGCAAGGTTACCAGGAGGAAGATGGATTTGAACGTGTTAAGTTGAAGCTTGGCAAGAACTTCAGCATGGGGAGTCTTTAGTCATAGGTAGTAATTTGTAACTCAGATTTAAATAGGACAGTTACACCACCCTTTTTGGTTGCATGGTAGTCAAATTATAACTGGGTGGGATGACTTGTCTTATTTTAAGCAAGTTTTCTGTTAAGAATGTCAAAGGAGTAGACTTCCAAGAGAGCATGGAGTTGTACAACTTTATTAATGCTATGTATGTTGAGGTGAGCCAATAAGTGAGTTAGGTGGTTTGATAAGGGAATGGATAGAGGAGTAGCAGTTGAGCCTGGGTATGGATGAATATCTCCATCTTTTAAAAACAAGTGCAATGTTTTGAAGTTAGGATTTAAGAATTTACTATAAAGAGGTAGAGACTTTCTGGGATTGGGAGTCGTATCTAATGTGTGCTATCCTATGGTATTAGATAGTTGGGTGTAGATGTTAACATGGTTAGTGAAACTTTATATAGATAAGCTTACTGAGGTAAAGTTATAAAACATTAGGACCCCTGGGGTGGGTGGAGTGAGCCCACAGGGCAAACTGACTGGGTAGAGAAGTGAAGGAGAATCTAAAGAAACTATCAATGCTAGTAACTGAAGGAAAGTTAGGCAAGTCATGAGTGGGAAAGAGAAAACAGAAGTCAGAGGAAAACAGGTGGGTGTAGACAGCTGAAGTAAAGGGTAAGTGAGAAAAGAGCAGATCTATGACTAGTGTAACTACAGAAACAGAGGGATAAGCAGGAGATGAAGGATGTGACAAGGGTGCCACCTAGTGGGCAGATCTAGTATTGCAGGTATGTAAGGGAGCTAGTTGGTTTAGAACTAGGGAAGGATAGCTAGTAAAGGGGGCTATTAAAGTAGGTTTGTTGGCTACAGGGAAGATAGGAGGGGGTAAAGGCTGCTGGCTGTTTTGTAGTGTACTTTAGAACCTCTGAAGCAATAGACTGTCAGCTTTACAAGGACTGACAACCACATACTTTCTTGCTTCCTTGAGTGTGCAGGGAAAATAAGGCTGTTAGATGAGACTACAGGTATTTTGATAGGATCCTTTGTCACCAGGTAGGTAGGTTCTTAGACCATCAAGGAACAGCACAATGGGCAGCCAAGTATTGGGAGAAAGACCAACATTGAGGAAAGAAAAATAAAGTTCACATAACAGGTAGTTAAAGCTTTACATGAAGCCACAGTAGCTTATATTCATGCCCTTTTTGAAAGGAGCTATTGGAATAACCTAATCTAGTACTGTGACTAGTCTAAATTTACAGGAACTCTGAATCCGGTATACAGACATTGGGAGCAAGCAAAAACAAGCTTCTAATATCCAATTAACTATACCAGCAAAAATAAAAAAACTGGAAAGCTACTGTACTACTCTATGCAGGGACAGAGTTACAGTGGGGAAATACATTAAGAAAAGAAAATATCAAAGATGCTACACCTGGAGGGCTTTCAGCTGCAGTTAGAACAAATGGCATCCAGGGCTTAAAACCTTTGATGTATTGTAACTGAGCAAACATTTGGGGTGGGGGAAGGGAGGGAAACTTTCAATTGGAAAGCTCAAACTAGGCTCCTTTCAGGAGGGCAGTTAGTCTGTCCCTACACAAGTGAAGGGTTTGTCCCTTGTCAACCTGCTGCAACCTCAAAGCTACCACCCTCAGCCATGGCCCAGGAGGGCAAGGGTGCATTGTCCTCAGTTCAGAAACTGACCTCCACAGATGTGCAACAGTTGGCCCATTAAGTCTTATTGTACATTACCTTTGGTCTACAATGGTTGGAATCTGTAGCAGCCAAACAAGCTTAGAGTAAAACCAAAAACCTACAGAAGAGCTATCAAGTGGCCCCACCTGCCACTGACCAAGCAACAATCTACAGAAAAGGGATAAAGAATCTGCTGCTCAGACCACCAAGTACCCAAGCCCATCTGAACTGATAATTCAATGCCACTGTTGACCAAGGTTTTGTAATTAGCCAAATCTGAGGAACCCATCCTGGGTACCTGTATACCTACCATGCCTGGAAGACCAGCTTAGTTACTGCAGTCGGATGGGGTCCTTATGCAACCTACTGACCCAAGGTGGAAGACATTCCATAAATGGATGCTGTAGCCACATTACTATGAACTGTGATGAGTTTGGAGCACTGTAGGGGAAAACTAAACCAATAAAGAAATCCAAGATTAGCTGGCTACTCAAGTATGAGAAACCAGTGAAGCCACAATTCAGGTAGCTATCTAGTCCAATGCAGAAATCCTAATGGTATGATCACCAATATGTTAAGCTATCAGTCTCAGCCAAACAAAGCAAATCTGCTGCAGTTCCCAAACACTTGTGGGTTTTGCAAGCATCAAAACTCCATCCAAAAGAAATTTGGAGGCATCACAACCTTTTAAGAGCAGTTTGCAAACAAGCTGCAGTTTCACAAACCTGTGACAAGGCACAAATGAGGCCATAAAGTCTGAAATAGATAATCAAATACAGGGACGCAAAATGATTCTCATCATCCACACAAGCTAACAGAACAGGCAAATGCACACCAGGTTGCCAGAAGGGCATATTAAGTGTGGTGGTAAACAATGCTAACCAATGTCTGTTTGAGAGCCAGCTCTGCTGCAGGCCCACTTTTCATACACTCTTTTGCATCTTCAATCTTCTCCTTTATGTCAGGAAGCAGCCCTTTCAAGTCTTCAATTTCTGTTTTATCATCTTCTGATCCTTCTTTCTCCACTCTAGCAGACACCATAGCTGCAAATAGACATTACACTGTTAACACATGATTTACTGTAACTTGCAAGTCATTAGCAATACAAGTGATCAAGCCTCTAACCATTTTGACAAGGGACTGATGCACTCATGCAAAAAATAAAAATCACAAGTCTTCAGCTGCTCAGAAACTTACCTAGCCTTTTTTCTATAATATCTAAAGACTTGGTAAAGTGTTCAACTGCTTCTTTGTATTGATTGTTATAGTTGTATGCCAAGCCCAGCTGATAACTGCTCTCTGCCAGAAGTCGGTTACAGGCATCCAGATGTTGCTGCTGTATTTTCAGGCATTCAAGATAGTCTCCTATAGCTTGGGTATAATTTCCTTTAAAAGGGGACAGTTAAAAATACAAAAGTTAAGCTGGGTCCATTCCATCCATACAGTACCCCCACCATAGTTTAAAAAATCCCAATACATGAACTAAGCCAGGCATTTTGCAGGGGCAACACCAAGCAAACTCAACCCCCCCCATTTTCTGATCCAAGCTCTTATTGGCAAAGTCCCCAATACATACTGCAAAATGGCTCTGCAATAACTGCCAGCCCAAGACATTGGTTGGATGCTGAAAACCAGTGAACAGGTGGCCACATCCAAAGAATGCAATTTACCTCACTGAAAGCCAGCTCCCATGAACTAGATGCATAGCAAGCACTGCTGCCATGCCCTTCCTCCTCCATATTTAGCTCATATGGAGCCTTCATGGGGTTGTATATACACAACAGTAGAATTAGATTGGCCTAGTACACACCTATGAACTTATGGCCCTGGAGCACATACAAGCCTAACCCAAGGTTTCCAGGCATCATGCTGCCCAAAGTTAATTCCCAGTGCCCCTGAAGTGATCCCTGGGGTGAACTTCCTATTGCCCACCCACTTGTCAAGCCTTCTTCAAAAGGGCCAGTGAAGTGCTCTGCTTGACATGAATGGGAAGTTTGAGTACAGGAAGTCTCTGGGCTTAGTGGTAAAGGTTAAGGTCCCTGGAGCTTGTGGCATGAGGGATTGGGATTTCTTTAGGTGTAACATATCTAGCAGCTCTGGGTCAGACATGGCTTTGTAGGTCAGAGATAACCTCCAAATGGGCAAAGAGACAGTACAGCTGGAGTAGAGTCTATCCATATAGGGCACGTTTAAGGCCCATCCTCTGAGGTATGAGGAATTGAGGAGAGGGACTGGATGAGAAACCTTTAGATGTGCCACATGACTGACTACAGTGGCAATGTGGTTATCAAAGGAGAGGTTGCAGTCAACCTGTGCCCCCCAGGTCTCTTCACACTCAGTTTAGAGAATTGCCTATGTGGTAGTTCATAGGCACTACATTTTCCCCCAGAGGGAATGAATGCAATTTGGCATTGAACTTTATGCCATGGTTTTGGCACCATTGGTCAGAGGCCTTTGTACAAAGTCTACAGTTGGAGAATCAATGTCTCCCTAGTTTGCTGTGAACTTGGTCAGCCAGTCCTTTGTCACCTACTTGTGGTAGAAGCTACAGGACGACCTAGGACTGATCCCTGTGGGACACCACTTGTAACTGGTCAGTAGCCAGATTTGAGTGTTACTTTCAGTGTGGGTTATTACATAGACTCCCTAAACTAGGCATAAACCCCTATTCCTGAATGAGGGATGGTGTCAAAAGATCTAGGTAGGCTGTGTGAACTACCTTGCCTTCACCAGCAAAAGACACTCAAATCTCAGGTCGAGTAGGCATGACCTACCTTTCACAAACCCATACTGCATGGGGTCCAGAGTTTGAGATTCCCCATGTCCTTACAAGGTCTGTGATGTGCTCCATAGCCTTGCATGTCACTCAGGCCAATGGGGTGGTAGTTCAGGGTCTGTAGTTACTCCCCTTTGTGGAGTGGGACAACTGCAAAGTGTGCCATTCAGTAGGTACAAAGCCTGAAGTGAGGTTGTGATTGAACAGAATTCATGTAGAACACAGCCAGGGATATTCAGGTCCCATGCAAGCTGTATTTCTTTGCTTTGGACAGTTTATGTAGCTGTGTTAATAGGGACTTTGCATTCCTTCAGTACTGATAGGCCCCTTAGGGGTGTAAAGGGAGTACAGTTGGCACTGAACTTGTCAGCCAATATAAGTTGGTTCTGCATCGCCACTGTGCTGCAACTCACAGCAGATCAGAGTATTGCCACAGATTGACAACTAGAGACTGCCCTGTGGTTAGAATATGCAGCAATTGTTTTCAATTGGCTTGAGGATTTGATGGATCCGTTTTTGTTGATGGATCTGTTTTTGATGAGGCTAACAGATGAGTTTCCAGTACTGGGACTCTCCTGCAACAAGTTTTCCTTCTGTTGTGGTAGGGGACAAGCAGATGGGCTTCCTTTTGGAGGAGTCTTGGTTCTGTTTGGTATGGCCTATATGCACTGGTGTGCTCACTAAGATTCAGTCATGCACATTTTCCATTTGCATGGGTGTTGAAGTTTAGAAGCCCAAAATTGGCTTTGAAGACTTTCTGGTTTCCTTTGAGGGTGGGATGTGGATATCCATGGTGATTTACTTTGTCAGATCTGACGGGGAGATCAGATTACTGGTGTAGAGCAACAGTCATAACCAGGTAAAGGCTGTTTCTACCTCTGGTGGGGGTAAGAATGAGTTGGTCCAGGACATAATGTCCTCTGGAATTCCATTAATTTAAGTGTTGGTACAAGAATTTTCCTAGTTAGAGGGGTAGTTAAAGTCTCCCAATATAAGGGTGTTTAGAAAGTGGAGTAGGAGTCTTGGGGGGATCTATAGCAGGCTACAGCCCAGATTGCAGTTTTACCCATCGTTAGTTGTACAACTAAGTCTGGAGGTGTGCATATCCTTTATGAATATGCAAACACCACTGCATTGAAGAGTGCAATATGAATTCCAGTCTGGTACCATTACTAATTAGTATTAGTGTTGATCTAGCATGTCTTAAAGACAATTTTAGGCAGAAGGTGCAAACACCCTTCAGCCTCTAAACTCAGGAACCAGACCACTGCAGTGTTCAGAGGTCTAGCAGCATGTTCAATTACCTGTACACAGGTCCAAGCTCCCCATACATCTGGCCATCACATCCAGAAACAGCCCAAGAAACTTGCAAGTAGTCACAGCACAGTCAGGTTCCTGCCAACACCGGTTACTTGTACTAATTTGACAGTTCCAATCTCAGACTGAGACTTACAGGGAAGCCACCTCCACCAATCTCAGACTGAGACTTACAGGGAAGCCACCTCCACCAAAAAGAAATTGCCAGTGCTACAGGCAACAGGTTAAGAATGGCACAAAGCAGAAGGTACCCGATCCCAAGCCTCAAGAGCAGGTTCCAACATATACACAAGGTGATTTGGACATTGAAACAAAAGCTCAGTGCTGCACTAGTAATTGCACCAGTAATATACTGGTCTGAAAGTTAAAGCAACTGGGTCCAGACTCCCACTTGTTACAAAGTTGTATGATGTACTCAAACAAGTGTCAGCAATTGGTGTTTGCAGCATGCATACATGTGACTGGAAAACCTTTGCTCAAGTTAGCTACTCCATACCGAGCTACTCCATACAGAGCTCAAACTATTGAGCCCATCCCTACCATGGGTAAGGTTTGACAGTCCTACAGGCCTTTTAAAGTGGTTTCTACCTTCCAATGTAGAACACTTCATCCTAGGTCTAAACCTAGGATTTAGAGCCTCTCTTGTAACAAAACCCAAGTTTGCTTCATCACTGCAATAAATATTAGTGCTATTGCAAAGCATTCGCAAAGGAAATTGGGTCAAACTGACAAATTCATTTAAATCTGGAAAGTGGACTGGCAGTTTCCACATCTGTGCCCTTGCCTATTCAGTGCTTCACCAAAACAGATGCCTGCTTCTAGAAAATGCTCTAGAAACTAGTTGGCAAACTTCCCCTTTAGCCCATTAACTGCAACTAGATGCAGTTAACATTAAAGAACCTAGACTTGTATACTTCTAATTTGTAGATCTAATGTGCTACACCCAAGGTTAGCTAGCAGTGTCCAAAGTTGTGCAACTACAGGTAGAAGACTGGTAAACTCAAGACTAGGGCATAACTGCCACAGTAACTATTCAAGTCAAACATTAAGCCCTTAGAGTTCTGTGCACAAACTAGGTGGCCCATATGTGGCTTTCAAGCATCTAGTACAGCTTCCTGCCATGCCAAGAGCTTAAATTCTTGCAGAGGAGCATGAAGGGTCAAGGCTCTCATTGCCTTACAGCTGCATATGGAGCTGAAGGACAAACTAAATACAACCCAATGGAATTAAAGTTTCCCTTTAATTCAGTGAAGCCATCCCCACCACACAAGTTTAGCACTAGCACAAGTTCTATGAACAAGTTAACTTTTACTAAAAAGTAAATTTTACAGGATGTGACACTTACCACTTTCAATGCCAATTTCTCCCAACTTCAGATGAGCTTGAGCAGCACAAAGTTGTGATTCTTTGCTGGCGTTCCTAGAAGTAAGAAAAGAAGTTATTTGAAGCAGACAATATAACCTTCAGATACATAGACTTGCACGGTTTATTAGGACAACCATTTAAAAAAAGGCATCCATTGCCAGCTACCTAGGTTGAAAAGATTCTACAGTATGGGAGAGTGGAGGAGCCCTTAAGGCTGCTTTAACAGTCATGAACCAAGAATTCAAAGTCTTTACACCACACTAGTAATTAGGGAACCATGGAAATGCATCTCATTTTTAGCAGTGGTTTTCAATGTGTGGAAAATGTACATGAAGTTTCAATACTGCTATAACTGCTGCAGAAAGCTAGTAAGTACCATAATGAAACCAGTGGATAGCTGAAATCTCAAAACATTAATACTCAACATGCAACTAGTTGATAATTCAAATTTGCAAATAAAAGGCATTATGAGTAACAGTACAGTTAGTTAAAATGTGTGCTTACACTGCCTAAGTAATGTGGGTGCTACCAGCCAAAATTAAGATGCGCTAGGAGTACAACAGGGCAAAAACTTATCCACATCCCATGAAGCTTAGACAAAAGCTCAAATTACAGGAAGGATATTAGAGTATGGCATGGTGATTCTAGTAAGTGGAGTTTCATTAAATCACTTAGCAGCTTGAAGTTTCTGTAATATGGGCCATGTTGAAAGCTATAATTTGGTGTTTAGTAAGCAAGATGAGTCGGCTGCAAAGCTACTGTACCCACAATAGCATTTTCAAAGAACGCTATAGAGTTCTGCACTGCAAGCTTCCCCTATTTAAAAGGAGTCAAATTGACAAAAGCAGAGCACTAATTTAAGGCTACTCCAGGTGTAGCCTTTCTAGCTCTTCAGTGAGAGTAGCCCTAAACACTTGGTTGCAAAATGTATACAGCCTGTAATGAACCAGTCACCTACCTTTTATAAATTACTTGAGCTAGATCCAACATCTCCCAAGCCAGCTGAAGGTTTCCAACTTCCTCTTCATTTTCCTAGGAAAGAAAGTGCAAATGAATACAACTGAAGGCAAAACTAGTACATTACAAGCTATACTTCCAATACTTTTGCAGAAAGCATCTTCACTTAAAGATTAAGTACCATTTAGTGGGGATCAACCTCCAACCTCATGCACCTACTCTGCCAGTAGCTTTCAGGAGAACATTCCTTTACATGAACATTAAGATCCAGAAATGCAGTTTGGTTTTACATTGCTAGTAAACATGCCCTAGTTACTTTATAGAAACTTTCCCAGATTGTAAGGAAAAGGCATGCCCCAGCTTCCTGTACCCCTGTCAAGCAGTGCTGCAGAAGTGATCCTGGGGTGAATTTCCCCTACAGTCAAGGTTTAAAAACTGGCAATGAGCATCTTTGCTTGACATGAATGGGTAGTAGAGTATGGGAAGTCTCTGGGGCATTAATATCCCTCCAGCAGGTTTATTGTGGTGACAAGGTTTAGGTCCCTGGACTGTTTGGAGAGATTGGGATTAAGTGTAGCATGTCCAACAGCTCTGGGTTTGACAATGTTAGGGAGAGATTGGGATTAAGTGTAGCATGTCCAACAGCTCTGGGTTTGACAATGTTAGGCAGAGATTGCCTCAAGTAGGTAATGTGACCTTAGTAGAGCTGGAGTGAAGACTGTCTGCATAGGTCATCTGAGGCCAGTAATCTTCAGAGGCATTTGTGGCCTTTGTCTTGAGATGCATACCAAACAGGGCATTGTACTCTAATGGGTCTAAGGAACAATGACTTTTCTAGGAGAACCCTTGTGATTGTGTACTATGTAGAAGGATTTCTGGACTACTGTGGTGGTTAAAGGAGAGATGTTACTAGGCTAATGTTGGCCCTAGGGCCTTTACATGCCTAGCCATGTTAGGCCAGTATTCTTTAACTGAATTAAAAGCACCAGCTGTCCCCGTCCATGAGGGGCATGGGTGCCACTCCCAGGGTGAATACAGTCTCACATCCATTTGTCTAGGTTGTGCATGCTCTGCTTCACATGAATTAGTTTATTCCAGAGTGGCAATCATATCCATCTCTCCAGCATGTCACAGGCTAGGTTTGAGATCTCTGGAGTAAGATCTGTCCCACTGGATTTGCAGATGTGCAACATTTCCATTAGGGCAGGGCCAGAGAATGATCTGTAGGCCAGGCATAATACAGAATACAGTGACCAGACTGTCTTTCCATGTAGGAAATATTTTAAGTTCCTAGTTTTAAGTTCTAGTTTTTAATGAGTTGTGGTCTAGCTGCTGCAGATATCTGGTGAGGGAGTGTACTCAACAGTAGAGGACCAGGCACAGATCCTTGTGGTACACCACTGGTAGAGATGGAATCCCCATATTTGACAGTATGCATTCTGTGAGTGAGCCAGCAGCTACCCACAGTGCCAAATGGCTCCCAAGATTAATTTTCAAAATCTTTAAATAGGTGGTTTCAACTGACGTACAATCAGGACCAACTTACCAGGTTACTGGTACATTTCATGAAAGCTACTTTTGACAACTAGCCTGTCATAATTGCTTGGGACAGAATATAGTGCCAAGTAAGCCTTGGCTGCATGATTAAGCAGAGGGTTCAAGAAGCCACTGAACAATGAAAGTTAGTAACACCCAGGAAGCCACTGCTAATTAGAACGAAAGTTAGTAACACCCCTATCACCAAGTAGAGGTATTCATCTTCAAAAAACATACGTTTGGAGTCCTTGCACACCTTTACTGGGAGGGCAAGAGTAATGCAAGCTATACACTTGCCTCAAAGGGACAGTTGAACTCATTCTGAAGTTCATAGCTTCACTTCAGTTTCAAGGACAGCATTAATACTAACCATTTAATAAATATTCACACAAAACTGTATTGAGTTGCATACTTCACTAACAGGTTTGCTCAGTTCTGGAATACTGCATGTGATGCAAATGCAGGAAGCACATTACTCAAGGTTAAATGCCAGGATTGCAAACAGGGTATTCTAGAGTTAAGGACCAGTGTTAGCCAAACTGCATCCAGGAGTGAACCAGTTTCACATTTGTCATAAGTCTAAATTCTAAAAGCCCAATTACATTTGGTACAATGGAAGTCCCAAAGTGGGACAGCTTCCATGTGAGACAACTAAATGCAGTAAACAGTAAAGCTGCCTCCACATGTGAAAACAGTCATAACCCAAAAAGACCAATGGGTCAAGTGGCTTCACAATGGAATTAAAACAAAAGCAGCTGCTATCCAATATCATGACCTACTACCCTAACCTTAAAAATACCAGACTTGAGGCTGAACACGTGAATTCTATAGTTGATACTGGAGCCAATTAGTGCGTCACTTTTTCCAAAACTACATTCAAGATTTAACCATGCAGAAAACCTGCATTCCTAATCTAGCTACATCCTCTATAACCCACTGTGCTGCACAGAGTAGCAGAGCTTGTCAGCTCATTAGAAACCATCTTTAATTGCCAAGCATGTCCAACTCTGCAGTAAAATCAGGAAGTAGGAAGGGTGGACTAAACTCACATCCATCCACTCATTTGCCCTATACAGTAGCAACTGCTCCCAAGCAAACCTGGAATATATATTCTACAACGCAGTAGTCACATGACTAAACCTCAGCCTGCTTAAATTGGCATTATACCTCAATCCAATCCCACACTGTGCAGGTCAACTACAGCCCATGCAACAAGTCTTCACCAGAAATTAAGTTAAGGGCATTGCACAAAGACTATTCCTAGCTGGAATACTCCTATGATAGAGGATTGTCTACATTGATGCAAAGACCCATCCAGAATGTTACTTGTGGCAATGCACTACCTCATCCTGCAGTCAGGTTAGTTGCATGAACCTGTTTTGTTCAAGTTTCTACACATTACCCCCACTTACAGAATAGTTCAGCCTTCCAAGAACCAGTCAGAAATCACATACTAGAAGACTAGAAGAGCCTGCCATTTGTAGCTTAACCCACAAATAAAGCCCTTGCTCAGTTCAAACATTTTCACCACTACCTCACTTACCTTGTCTTCTGCAGCTCCCTCCTCAGCAGCTCCCTCCTCAGCACCCTCTTCATCTTCATCATCTAGAAGACAAAACCAGATTAGCAGCAGACTGGAAAGGTTAGTCTCACTTCAAAACAATGGCTAATGCTATGCAATCAAATTCCATATGAATGGAATGACTGCACTCAACCCTGGTGCCAAAGACTACATAAAACCACCATGAAAGAAAATCAGCCATCTGTGCAAGTTTGTGACCATCCATTTATTTTGCTGCACATCCCATTTAATTTTGAAATGAAGGGAAGCAGGCTAAACCTGCCTGATGCAGTTTGGCAGTTTTACAAGCTGAAACAGTGTGCTTTATACAAGAGACTTCCTGACCAACCACCCTTCAAATAAGCAAATTATGCACTATAGGCAAAGTTATAGTACACCAAGTACAAATCAGGCAATTTAAATGGAAGGCCACATTTTGTGGAAAACCCCTTTCCCCACTGTTATGCCCTTATTTACCTTCTCCCTGTTCCATTGGCTCTCCATTTTCTTCACCTTTTCCGCCATCAACTTTTTCAGTTTCAGGTTGGCCCCCTGTAGTTTTTGTTTTGCCATCCATTGGTTCAGGGCCACTCTCCTTTGCCTCCTCAGCTGCAACCTGACCATCAAGCACCTCAGGCTTTGATAGCTTTGTTTCAACCTTTGTCTCATCAATAAGCTGACCAGAATGTGTTTTTGCTTCAACAGCTTCAACCTGTGTGTCATCCATAAGCTGATCAGAATGTGTTTTTTCTCCATCTGCAGCATCAGATGCTTTCTGCACCTCTGCTTTGGTGTGTTCAGAGTCCATTTCCTTCTCAGCTACTTCAACTTTGTCAGTGGCTGTTTCTACACCTGTAGGAGGTAGAGACACAATTTCCTCTTTCATTTCCTGGTCTTCAGGCACTGAAGATGAAACCTCAGATTTACCCTCTGCATCTTCAGACTTTGTAGCTGAAACCTTCTCATCTTCAGTCATGGCTTCCTCAGACTTTCCCTCTAAAGCTGGAGCTTGGTCAGAAGCTTTTTCCTCCAAATCCACAGCTTTGGAATGGTCAGAAGCCACAGCCTGGCCAGAAACATCTGTAGCAGATTCTACATCTAAAGTCTTCTCTTCCACTGATGAGCCAGTTGCAAGCCTTCCTGCTTCAGCATGGTCATCTGCCTTGGATACTTCCATAGCCACATCTCCATTTTCTACAGCCTCTGAGGTCTTCCCTTCCACTGGCAGGCCATTTCCAGACTCTCTCTCACACATGGCATCATAAACCTGCTCCCTCAGCTCTTCTATTTTTTCGTCTACATAGTTGTAAGGAACATTAAGCATTAAGATTCTTCATTGTCTGAATACCAGTGCTCTGATTAAAAGCTTCCCTTGCCCATACCACCCACCTTCAGTTTCTACAGGCTATAAAAATAACCCAATAACCCTCAATAATGACAAAGGATTTTCATATGTACTATATATCTATTTACCAGCACCAATCCCATTAACCCCATGCTATGAAACTGACTATTCATGCTTCAAACTATTACAGCAGGTGGTACTCAATAGCATTCTAAAGCAACACACTACATGCAAAGTTGATATGCAGCATTGCAACATCCCCACCCCAATCAGGTAGGAGACAGCACAGCTAAAAGGAGAAAGGGAGTTATGAACACATACCATCCAAGTCATCTGTGCTTTCAGCCTGGGCATTTTCAGCAGGAGTTGACGAATCTGCTTCATCTTCCATATCTACACCTTCAAGGGCATTACCCAAAACACCATTTTCCATCCTAAAAATGGAATACAAGTAGTATGGGATACTATAGACAACATTAAAGTATACAGTTCACATTGTGAAGGTGGGCAAAGCAGGTCCACACAACAGTGTGGATGCTCCAACTGTACAGGCAGTGGAGAGCTAAAGTACACAGCCACCAACTTCAACTGCACAAGATGCCTGCAATAGGTATGCCCACTGTGTACATGCAAATCATGATTAGAGGCAACACCAGGAGTGGGTACAATAGACCCAAGAGCATTGTGGGTCAACATATGCAGACATTATGACCCACATTTCCACAATGACTGTTGTGCACTCACTAATCCACCATGTGAGCCCCCCCTCAAATAGTGTTAACAGATGTACCAAACAGTTGACATCTACCCTAAAAAAGGAAGTGAAGTCAAATCAGTCAAGCTGGCTTTCTGCTGCTCTGACATATCAAATGCTGGGCAATCAGGGCAGTGATTGGAGCCTGCCTTGACATTTAAACGTGCATTCAATATGAATATGTACATACCTTGCAAGTTCCAGAAGAGCCTTCCCATACAGAAAGTATGCTTCAGCACACTTGTCTGAAGTCTCGCCATACTTGGTGCCTCTAAAGGAAAAAAAAAAAAGTTTAGCTTCAGAAGTCATTCTAATCTTATCCACTTTAAACTGGGACAAGAGACTACCAGCATTAGTAGTTTCCCCACTCACCAAAGCAAACTCCTGAACATGCATAAAGTAATAGGTGTGCTGCAATAACTCCTAAAGTGATTGGAAGCAGTCACTCAAAATGGTCCAAGTTTCCTACCAGAATTTAGCTCTACAATATACCAAGATTTAAGTTTGCAGTCCAGCTTTGGAACAGCTGTCAACCCCTCACTTGGTGGTGTGGAATCTCTGGTAAATACCCAGCAGTGCTACCGCATTATGTCCTTAAGCACCAAATAGCTTTAAAATCCACTGTGCAGCTAGTTAAATTATGCCCAGATAAAATACCTTAATGCAGATGGTTAATCTATTTTGTCTGTTCTAGCAAACATACTATGTGAAGATCAGTTCTGGTCACACTAATTTAGACAGCAACCAGCTGCCAGACAGCATTTAAATAAAGATCAGGTTAGTGCTGCTAGGTTTTTAGATTGTATAAAGCCTCATGATAATCAGGCACTACATTTAAAGCTTCAATGCTACAAAGTCTTAGTTGATTTAACCAGCTAAACTGGCAGTTGGCAATACTCTAGTCTCTGGCATAAAGGGCAAGTACCAGCTTTAATGGATTGGGGCCAAGGAAAGATGCTGGCTTACCAAACCTGGGAGCAGGGCAGCAAGGCTTATGGCATTACTAAAACCTGCATGAACATAAGAGTTTCATTCTGAGTTCCAACACCCAAATGAAGCTATACAGAAGTCTTAGATTACTGCAACTTGCCCTGAAATGAGGAAACTATGCATCAATCTCTACAATGTAGAAAATGCTGGAGTCACAACCTGGCCCTAACCCTTTTAAGAAAGACACCCATGAAAATCTGATATACCAGGGATTTGGCGAAGTAGCACCCACAAGAACATAGCCCCCTCAGCACTTATTCCCTCGAGGAAAGGCAGATAGTCAGCTCCACTTTAGCTTTAACTGGTAACCAAGCCTATGGACATAAAGTTTTATTCCTTCAAGTCATCCAAATAGTTTGCACTACCATGGCCCAGCATCTCCACTTTAGCTTTAACTGGTAACCAAGCCTATGGACATAAAGTTTTATTCCTTCAAGTCATCCAAATAGTTTGCACTACCATGGCCCAGCATCTTTAGTCCAGATTCTCCCAAATTACACCCTCCCCACTACAGCTACATCAATACTAGCTAAAGCCAAATGCAGATATTCAATATGCACTGCTGTTGCCATTTTAATCTGAATGACCATTACCAAAATGGAGTCTCCATGCTTACCATTTGTCCAGGTTCTCATATTAGCCTTTGGGCCATTAGCTTAACACCCCAAATTCAAATCTAGTGGACCAAGACTTCCATGAGTCTAGCTTCACTTTCTGAATATGGAGATCTCCATGGAGATGCACCTTTAATTTGACAGCTAATCTTACCAGAATCAAGCTTCCTGCATGTTCACTGCAGGTCTGCAATATGGTGGCAGCAGACTCCAAATCATCTTTCAATGAAGTGTACTGAGACTAGGCCTCTGACAGATATCCAGAACCGCCAACTCTGATCACAAGGGAACTTTGTTTCAAGTCTGATAAAATACCCACACTCTTCCTTGCCCTTTGCTATAGCAAAGGCCTTCAAAATATTAAAATTTGCTGCCCCTACCCTCTTAAAGGTAAATGGAGAG
The DNA here is from genome assembly GCF_019279795.1 of Protopterus annectens. Classification (NCBI taxonomy): domain Eukaryota; kingdom Metazoa; phylum Chordata; order Ceratodontiformes; family Protopteridae; genus Protopterus; species Protopterus annectens. The sequence goes on along the minus strand of NC_056744.1, from coordinate 1,177,790,119 downwards.
GCCAGCACTCCCAGATATATGCTGAAGATTCAAGCTTTACATTATAACTTTAAAACCACAAGGAATATTGGTGCCACCCACATCCCAAAATACATGCCCATTAGCACATCCAAACTGCAATACTGAAAAGTTCCCTATACACCAGTCTCAAGTTTAACTTACAGCAACTGGCAAGCCTCCTGGAATACATTGACAGCAGACGGATAATCTCCCAGCACCATATGCTTGTTGCCAGAGCATACCAGCTTGTTGGCCTCAGCAAGACTGTCACTGAAAAAAAAAGTCAGAAGTCAGGTTAACTCAATCTTCCATCCCCAGTTTCTTGAGTGGTACAGGTACAACATGCAGTGAAAGATTATGATCAGCGTTTAGTCTTACTTAACTTCTAGACCTATAGGTGCAATATAATACAGCATTCGTTAATCATGGGATGGACAGCATACAAACCTAAACAAGCAATTTTTATTCACATGAAAGTGTTCAGACATCAAAACTTACCCTACCTTCAGAGTAAACCACTTCATAGTCTAAGAAAGACTCCAAAGATCAGAAGTACTGGTAGTTTGAGTGCACCCTTAAGAAGCTGGGATTCCACAGATCAGCTCTCATTCAACCTTAGTGACTAAAGGATTAAAACTATACTCAAATATGTGGGAAAGAGGATTAAGCTCCAAAGCAGAATAGTTTATGGTTGACCCAATGCTTTGGACAGGTCTGAGTTACTGTAGTAGACTACCTTTATCCACATTCACAACACCTATAACTCTGATCTGCCAGTGCCTGGCAAAGTCAAATGCACAGAGAATGGAGGCACAAAACCTGAAGTCTATTGCTGCCTTCAGTATGGTGAATCAGACAAGTGCAACTAGGTGTCGAGATGTTAAGCATCTTCTTGAAATGTGTTTAGATATGAAGTGAAGCAGGTTAAGGATTTGTAAAGAATTCACTGCTGAAGAGTTAACCATTTGGTTTCAACAATGGTATCTGGCTGTACTGCAACATTGACTAAAGTTAGGTCCAGGCTTTCAGACTCAACTAGATTGATACTGGAACTGGATTTTCTCCATTTGTAGACAGCACTAAGACAGCCTCAGGGGGGTCAACTTCATAGACCCAAAGACTTTTGGAGTGCAATACAGTTTGGACATCTTGGGTGCAATTTCAGAACTGACTTTCAGGTCAGTTCTGTGGTTGGTGGGATATAAATATTGGGGCACTGCTTTAGGTGGATTAAATGAGAAAGGAAACAGCATTAATGATTTAAAGTTGTGGTAGCTTGTGAAATCCCTTCTCACTGGGCCAATAGTATTGTTTATGGGAGAGGTACCATCAAAGAATGAATTTACTGTTTGAGAGCTAAGCCACATAAAGTGGAACTGCTGTACTCCAGTTAACACTTAAAGATCAGGAAGTTAATGCATACAAGAAACATGAAAACCAAGAAAAAAACTAATCCAGGAACTCTAAGGTCAATAAAGGCTAGTGAAAAACCACAACAGTATAAATTCAGCTTGCTTGTGTATTGTCGTAACTAGCAGTTTCTGTATTCAGCTCTTTATGGGAACAAAACTGAAGCCAAACTTTAAAGTTGTGTACTTAACTTTCCATGTTTGTAGTCCATCTCACTTATTCTTCCTGGATGGGTTTGAGCTATTTGGCTCAAACATTCCCCAGATCTAGTTTGCAAGAAAGTAATAAACACCCATCAGGTAATAAGTTGTAAAATACAGAAGGGATTAGAAACAATCCATTCCAGGTGGAAGAGAGCAGAGTCAGGCAGCCCCCCCAAAAAAAAAAGGTCCACTAGATCCCCAAGAAGCAGAAAGGGGGTTGGAGGGAGGGACAAATATAGGCAAGATGGACTACAAACATGGAATGTTAAGTACATGTAGTCCCATCTTGCCATCTTGCTGGATGGGTCAGCGTCCCCATCACCTTTATCTTGGGTGGCTTAGACTTTAGCACAGTGAACCCAAAGGATGCCAAGTCCCATGAGGCCAAATCCAATTTGTAATCAATGACAAAACTCTTGCCCAAGTTGCTGCTAGTATCAACTGGGAGCCTAGATCTAAAGGCACATGAAGTAGCTACAGCCCTAGTAGAGTGATCTTTAGCTTTTAAATGGCAATAGTCTACCAGCTTGTTGATAAGCAAAGGATGTGCAGTCCAAAAGCCATTTTGGAAAGTAATTTTGAAACAGGCAAGCCTTTTGTCAGAATCAGATTGCCTGAACTCTTTGGCCCTGTGTATATAGACTACAAGTATCCTGTGGACATCTAGCTGGTGAAGTCTATACAGTGGTTTGGAAAAAACACAGGTAGCTCAATTGTAGTATTCAGGTTGTGTTCCGAGCATACCTTGGGGAGAAAGGAAAGGTTTGTCCTAAGAGACTATCCTTGTGAAAGAGATTGAATAGTTACGGCTTGAAATTAAGACTAGCTGATGTTATAGCTACCAAGAACAGGGTTTTCCATGAATTAAGTCTGACAACGAGGATGGTTCAAAGGGTGCAGACAAAGGACTAAAAAAAAAAAATAAAGTCCCAGGGTTCTAAATGTTAAGAACTCCTTTTAAGATGGAGTTAGAATGTGTTGCATGACTGGATTTCCCATGAAATCTATATGGAAATTGCAGCCAATTGAACTCAACTGTAGCAGCTGCTGCTCCTTCATGAAAAATTGATAGGAAGGATAAAATGGATCCTAAAGGAGCTGTATATGGATCTAAGCCCAGGTTTGTAGCCGAAAGAGAAAATGTTTTCCCCATTTGCTAGAATAGTTTTGAGTGGAAGGTTTAAGGGATGAAATTAGAGTGGAAGGTTTAAGGGATGAAATTAGAGTGGAAGGTTTAACCATTGGAGATAAGGTAACACCTGCTATGAATCAGATCTGGAGATACATGGCTCCTCCAAAAGGTAGGGCCACAGGAAAAGAAACCAAACCTGTAGAGGCCAGTAAGCAGCAATGAGGATCAAGGAACTACCTTGCTTTCTGTATTACTGGAAAAGGAAGAAAGGCATAGAGAAGTCCCAGGGGCCAACTGAACTAGAGCATCCCTGGGTGACATCCATGTATGGGGAATTAGGGCAAAACACCTGCTGCATTTGGTGTTCAGGTGAGTGGCAAATGGATCACAGCAAGGCTGCCCCATTTGTGAAGGCTTTTGCAACCATTGGATTCAAGGGCCACTCGTGAGGCAGATTGCTTGGCAGAGTTTGTCCACTATTACAAGATATGCATTGCTATCAGGAAGTGTCAAGTATCCATTGCCATTTCCAAACTCAAGGCCTCCCAGTAAAGCAGGTAAGACTTTGCTCCCCTTGTTTATGTACCAGCTCCCCCTTGTGTACCACAGACATGTTGCCTGACTGAATCACAATCAAGCTGAAGTGCTTACAATGCATACAGTGCTGCTCTCATCTCCAGAACATTGATGTGCAAGTGGTTCTTGGTTTTGCCAAGTACCTTGGACCATCTTTCCAGATGGTGTGGGGGGCATCTGGGAAAGGGTATGTGGTCAAAACTGCTTTCTCTTGGAAAGAGTGGATGACCTATGACAAGTTTGTGTAACCACCATGTCAGATCCCTTCTGCATGAGTTTAATATCTGGTGAGATAAGCAAACAGCATCCATTGGAGAATCCTTGTATGTAGATGAGCAAGAGGAACTTACAAGATGGAAGCCATAGCCCCTAGGACTTACTCTGGCCTGGACTGTTTAATAAGGATCTGATTAGATTCCACTCTTTCCCAGAGTTAGCTTTACTGACATGGCGGTTGTGTATTTGAGCCTAGATATACAATATGCTGCAAGTGAGATGAGATTGACTTTTGCAATTTGACAGGGATGCCTAGGCTGGCACAGTCTTATCCCTGATTCTTAGGAGTTGATGCATGGTGATAGTGAGGAGCCAGTCAAGGATTCCAGGTGTTTCTGAAAACATAGATGTCTCAGACAAGACATTACCACTGCTATGCATTTGGTAACTCTGGGGCTGTAGTGAGGCCAAACGGCAGTGTTCTGAACTGAAAATGGCTAGCTCCCAGCTGGAAGTGCAAGTCTCCTGAAGTGCCTGTCCCATTTTGATGTGGTAGTATGCATCCTGGAGATGCAAAACATCCAGTTGCCTTCCCTGATAAAGGAAATTTAGACTGCAGTGACCATTCGGAACTTCTTACATGCTAGATTCTGCTGAGATCTAGAATTGATCTCTAGTCCTGTCTTTTTGGAACTAAAAGGAATCTAGTGCAAGTTACATTCTACTTGCTCTGCAGGGACTTTACTTGTAGCAATGAGATGACCTCTAATGCTGCACGGTCTAGTTGGATGGGTGGCACATCTGGAAGACTGGTTTGTTGGGGGTTCAGAAATAAAGGGAATCCAGTAACCTCTGGATATTACTGTGTACCCAATGATAAAGAGTTGCAAGGTGCTTGGGTACAGCAATATATGACCAGACTGCCTCCAGAGACAGTTGGGCAACCCCTTGAAGGGCAGATTAGAGAAAGCTTCTGCCTCCCTGATATGCAGACCTCTGCCACAAAGGTAGATTCTTCCATTATACCCTCCCCCTCTGCCCCTGGGGAGGGTTGACCTTGTGCCAGAGGAAAAGGTTTGAGATTTGTGGAACCATTTTCCCTCCTGTATTACCCTTGGGATAGGGTCTGGACAGGAGAAAAATGGACTATGCAGATAAGATTTTTCCTTCCTGCTTGCACCCAAGTCTCACTTGGGGTCCAAAAAGATGAATCAAAGGTAACATTAGTGAAGACTTGAAGGATTCTGTAAAATTAGAGCTGCATCCATGAATGTCTGAGGGCTATTCCTTCTGCAGCTGTCCTGCTTGCTCCATCTGCCACATAGGAGATCAGCCTCATGGAGGAGTTGGCTATGAAAGCAAGTGGAGAGCTGTGTGGAAACCTTGTCCATGGAAGCCAGAGCTACTGAACCCTGGAAGGCATCTCCCAACTTTGATACCTCTGCAGATAATTCAGTGATCTTAATGTAAATGCTGCTGAAGAAAAGTACACTTCCCCATCATCCTGGACTAGGATATTAGAAGACATCAGATAATTCCTTCTTGGTGGCTGCTACCACCACAGCATCAACTGGAACCCTTACTAAGGAAAGACTTCCTCAGGTGCTGTCAAATTTGTTTGGCCTCCTCAGGACTGCTTCCACTAAATCTGTAGAGTTCCATGCCTTCTGCAAAATGACCCCCAAAAGTAAGGTGGTGTCACCCAAGAGGTGGAAGGTCAGGAGCCAAAGGCCTCAAGATACAGATTTATCCTCAGTAGGGTTAGAGGTGTTCCAATCAACCCTCCAAGGATTTGTAGGATATCTGAGGAGACATCAAGGATTTGTAGGATATCTGAGGAGACATCAGGGAGATCTAGGGGACCCTTCAGATTCCTCTGGAGAGAGTCAGATGTGACTCAGGAGTCTACACGTTTCCTTTTACATAACCTCTGAGGGAGTGCTCCAGCAGGAGCATCTAGGGAGGTGTCTGAAGAGGGGGCACCTCCAACAAGGGATACTTGGGCATCTGGTTCCCTACTCTGGGGGAGAAAGAGGTTGCTGCCTGCTGCTGGGACAGGTTCCAAAGGAATGGCTTTGGCAGAGGATAAAGCCTTCTCTAGTTTTGAAGGCCTTTCCCCCCACTCCAAAGACATCTGCTGAGGATGCAGATGGTCAACTCCTAGCAAGAGGGAACAGCTCCTAGGCAGCAGAGCTGAGTAGAGCCAAGACTGAGGGAGGGTGTCCCCCTCAGGTTGACACGAGCATCAGCTCCCAGAACCTTTGGCTCCAAACTGAGCCATTGAGGCTAGAGTAATTGGCTCCAAGGAAACATGTTTAATCCTGTCATCTGATAGGGTCCTGGAGGATCTGGTGGAAACCAAGACCTCCTCTCCAAAATAGGAGAATCTCAATGTCAGGCAAAACCTTTGGTACCAGTCTGAACTGGAACTCCTTGGTTCCGACACTTTAGACTTTTTGGTCAGCTCAAGTTAGGGCAGATTTTCTTTGAAGATTTGAGCTGCCTGACCAAGTTCCAGCTGTCCCAGGAACTGGTCATAAGACCCCTGTCAATAAGCTCTTACCCTTTCGTTTAACACTCTTGTACTAAGAGTGACAGAAGGTGCAAGGTTCCTATAAATAGGCTTTGCCGAGACAATATATCCAACAATATATCCAACTGGTGTGGCTTTCAGACTTGTGCACACCAGTCACATTTTTTGAAGCCTGAAGGGAGACCCTTTACACTTTAGACATAGCTAAAGACTGAAAATAAAAAGTATAAGATTTAACTGTCACACAGGGAGGAAACAGGCACTACAGCCCTCTAATTTAAACAGGCCATACAGTCCTAAGGGGGAATAGGGGTTGAAGCTTTCAACAGAAACAATACAGAAGAAATTACTATGTCTGACAGAAGATGGTAGAAGACCAAGTAAAAAATTGTTTTAGCCAATGAGCCAGTAAGACAACCTTGAAGATTTCGTGGCAAATGAGATATGGGGGAATTGCTGTGAGGCACCATGGGATAGGAGCTGGCCTCAAGCGAGTAAAAAGCTCTAGCTTTAGTATAGGCAGAGTTGGAGCCAAATATCTACTCCAACCCCATCCAGCAAGAATTACAGCAAGATAAGACTACACAGTTTACTCAGTTAAAAACATTAGACAAGTCGATGTTAAATGTTTCAGGTTTCTTACTGAAAGTCTGAGGATTCTGAAGTTTTTGCACCCTTGTTTTGATTTACCAACCTGCCCACCTTCGGTTCTCTTGGATACAGACTTTTGATCTGGATTACCCAAATTGGAACTAAATGGGCCTGTGTTGGCATTTACTTCTGACTCAAGATTACCCATACTGCCTTTCATGTTGTGGAAGCAACAGTCTCAGAAACAACATCGGCTGAGAAGCTGAAGTTCGACTGGCCATTAGATCCAATAGTTCCTTGCATAAGGTAGACCTCTAGATCCAGCTGAACTGTTAACCCTAAAAGATGTACCATTGTAATTCCCACTATTAAACCAGCTGTACTGTTTTTCTGGAATAAAGGATGAGTTTTGTTCTCATAATCTCATCATTCTCATGCTGCTCCACATCACTTAAACCTGTTCAGTCCTCCTTAAACTTAACTTCTTTAGACAAGAAAAAGACTTCCCCATCAGCTGTCAATTTCACCCTTCAACATTTCCATCTTTTTAGAATGGTTTTCAAATTAGTAACAATTGTATCCCTTCATTGAAAAAAATCAGTAAGTTCATTAAAAGGGTTGCTGGAATCTATGTAATTTGGACTGAAAATCTCAACCCTTTGGTACAAGGGATAGTTCGATACAATGCTCGAAGTACCGGTTGGTAGAGACTTATTTCTTTAGCATTCCACTAAACTTCGCATTATGTTATTCTTCCACTTTAGCCCTAGTGGTTCTGTAATGTTATTGAAAGGGTCAAATCTATTGTCCAAAACTGAGCAGATATTGTAAATATCCATTTTCACTGTCAGTAACTACCCTTAGCAGTGCTGAGGAATTAGTACTATATTCCATTAGTCACCTGGTAATCTGAACTACCTGACAATTCTCACCCTTCACATTAGGAGGCAGTAGACAAAGACTTGAATGTCAGCCATGGATCACTACCACCTCGGCCATCGGATAAGTTTGAGAACAGCCAAGAAATGTGAAAACCAAGAATAAAATTTAGGAAAATCCAACAACCCCGAAGGTCAAAGGCTGATGAAAAATCACAACTGTACAAATTCAGCTTACGTATGTATGTCTAAAGTAAATAGCAGTTTCTGTATTCAGCTCTTGGGAACAAAATTGAACCCAAACTTCAAAACATTTACTCAGTTAACACATTAGACAAGTTAAATGCTAAAAGTTTTACTGCTTGTCCTATTGAAGATTCTTAAGTGGTTTGTGCCCTCATTTTTGATTGACCTGACCTGCCCAACTTCAGTTCCCTTTGATCTGGCCCCCACACCAATTGCTAAAACTAAAGTGGGCCTGTGTTGGCATTCACAATTTTACATCTTTTAGGGTAGACAGCTCGGCTGGATCTAGAGGTCAGCCTTATGCAAGGAACTATAGATCTAATAGCCAATAAAACCCCTCAAATTCTCAGAGGTTATTCCCAGTAGAGATGAACAGTTGCTTCTGCAATGCGAAAGGCAGTATGGGTGATCTTGAGTCAGTGGAAGTAAATGCCAACATGGGCCCATTTAGTTTCAATTTGGGTAATCCAAATAGCAATTTGGGTGGATACAGATCAAAGTTTTATTCAAGAGGGAAACTAAGGTGAGCAGATTGTCAAAACAAGGTTGCAAACAACTTCTGAATCAGATGAGGATAAAGATAAAACATTTAACATTAACTTCTGTTTTGTACCATGAAGACAGTAAAACTCAATTCACATGCAAGCTGAATTTACAGAGTTGGTTTTTCACCAGCCTTTGACCTTCAGAGTTCCTGGATTTTTGCATACAATTTTTGCAAACAAAATTTCAATTCTAAAGAAAAAAAATTTAAAAGCTACTAGATTCCCCCTGCAGGAAGCACCATTTTATTCATTAAGGGGGGTGTCACTGACATGCATTTAGTTTTATGCTGAATTTTGATACAACTTTTAGCACCTCTGACCTCTGAAACTCCCACTAAACTGTTATGGCCAATGAATTGCTTAGGAAAGTTCACAATTAGGACCAATGTAGTACTTTTCCTATACCCTTGCTCAGATACCAAGCTTCTGATCATTCAGCACCTTGTCAGAATAACTGCTGGCTAGCCAGGTGGCAGCAAACTCAATTTGTCCAAGGCAGGTCAGCACAGACTGCTTTGAGAAGGGAGGGGAGGTGGAGGAATAGGTAGGACAAGAGGTGTGGGCAGGTAAAGCAGTCCTGGGACTGAAGGCAGAGAAAAGGAAGCCTGTCCCAACTTCAACCTTGACAGCTTCTCTTCAGCATGGGTGTTTTGAATGTAGGCATTCCCTTTATCTTAAGATATAGAAGGGAACTCCTGGTAGGCATCAATTTCAGCAGTAGGTACAGTACAAGCAGTGATTAGAGGCAAACAGTTTTGGCTTCAAAAATTATTTCAGCTCTACAGCTAGAAAGATACAACCAGCTTGGCTGGGGGAGATAACCGAGGGCTAGAAAATCTAAAGTCAGCATAAGACTGCATTTGGCAGTTTTTTTGTAGGACATTTTTGCATTAATTGCAATTCAGACCTGGGGAGGACTAGTAGTCACTTGTCAGGGCCTGTGAGCAGGCATGAGGAAGGGGTAGTCAGGAATTTAGTAGGGCTTTTATCCTGAACCCTGTAAGTGCAGTTTCACAGAACAGCCCAAGAGTTAAGCCAGGCAGTGGCATCACTTCAGACATTTACAGCCTGCAGGTGGTTCACAGCAGGGCCTGGGAAGTGGAGGCCTGTAGTCAGGACATCAGCAGAGCCTTGGAGGGAAGGAGGCCAGGTATCAAGGCTGAGGGGAAATCAGAGCAAGAATTGCATATACAATTGTTAAAGGGCCAACTGAAACATTTAGTGTTCAGTTTACTGACTAGATATCACTAAATCCAAACCCAATTCCAGGCTATAAGCTTTGAAGGGAGACATTGTTGGGAGGATTTTTCAGTCAATGGGCACAGGACATTTGCAGGCTCCTCCAGCAGCAAGCATTTCAACTGAAGGGGATGACACTCTGGTTTACATGTCCAAATCTAAACCACAGGGAAAGATCAGTGGGTGAGGGTGGTTACCCAGTCATGTTGGGAGTACCACAGCTACAGGGGGTATATTAAATGGCTCATTGTCAAGCAGGCTGCTACACAGCAACAGGTAAGGGTAGTCTCAAGAGCCTATTAAACTATCTTGATTAGACAGATATGGTGCATTCTAGGTCAGACTACTCGCATGCAACAGAAGCATCACAGGCTAACAAGATTGGGAAAGTGGAAATCAGTGCTTAAAAAGCATGTCAGGTGCAAATATAACTTGCCTTTCCATTTCAGCAGGAAGTACATTTGGTTGGCAGGTCATTTCATTCTGAAACTTCAGTAGTGGATTTCAAGCCAAGCCAGTTCTCCCCAGATATGGAATTAATGGTTATGATGCAATATGGGTATCAAGCATGCAATGGCATAAATTGATTTCAGTATTACACCAGGCAGCCACTTTGGGAACACACCAGCCATTGCTACACTTGGGTAACATTTGCCAGTGTCCAATAGGAGCTAGTGGAGTTCATGGTAAGAGGTACATAACTGATCTCTGGTGATAATCCCTGAATATCATTAGCAGCAAATTAAGGTTAAGGGGGTCTATGTCAGTTTAGGCAGTTATAGCTGCATGGATAAGCTACTGAGCATTGGTGGGGTGAACATTTCCCACCATGGCATTAGGGTCAGCTGGACAGACATGCTAGGGATGGGGTAAATGTTAAAATGCAGTTTTACATTCCTCCTTTGTGCCAGAGTGGCCTGTCCCAGTAAACAAAATTCTATGTCAAAGGTCGTAGGACTCATTTGGGCCTCCCATAGGCCAGACAGCCCCATGAGATTGCCAGGAAACTTGTGGCAATGGCTCCTTGGAGATGTAAGAGGCCCAGAAAACTATGTGGTAAGTATGATCATTGGAAAGACCAGATATTGCCAGTGCCATCTGTTCTGTAGGGTTTAGAGCACTGCTAACAGATTGCCATGGCAGGGAGAGCTGTACCAATCTTGGACAAATTCTGCAGTTAGTACACAAATTGGGGTATGCAAGTATTCAACTTGCCCACTGCAGCTCTATTCTACATATGTACCATTTGTCTGCTGCTTTCAGTGGTACAAGGTTTCAGTCTTAATTACTTCCTGACCAGTCACTAAACTAATGCTCAAGCAAGATCTGAAACAAACACTACCCTGTGCTCTGTTCTCATGAATCACAGCAAATAGATTAAAATAGTCATATTCTGCTTATGACCAGTCATATTAGAGTAACAGGTATACATTTAATTGGGAACGTTCAGAAATTGGCTTACCATCCATAAGCCCAGCCCTTCCTGAACCAGGACCAGAGGATAGGAAATCAGAGGTAACTAAATCATGACCTAGTCAACATACCCATCACAATAACTTGTGTGATAACTAGTTAAGTTTATATCACGATAGTGTATCCAGATCAATGCTCCAGCCTACAGACAGATTGCATCTTAATAGGTCTTTAAAGCATTTAATGAAGCCATAATCTTTGCAGTTGAACATACTGGAGCTTTAAACAGCTTCTGCAGAAGAGCACTGGAGTAACTTTAATTTCATATGGAGGATCAGCTATAAACATGGCAATGATTCCACCCACAAAACAAGCCGAAAAATCTCATGCCCCGTTGAAGGCTTTCACTAGAGTAGCGTAGAAACCGGAGTCATCCATACAATTGTTTAAATGCAACTTTAAGCCAGAGAAGCCCCAACCCCAATTCCCACACCTTCCCAACTTCATTAAAAGGAAATACAAGCACCATACAAAAAGCTTCATAAAAACCATGCATAATTCGTTTAAGTTAAAACGAAAAGCAAGCTCACTCACCTCTCATCAACTGACGTGGACGTAGCAGCACCGGACTCTACCTTCGGTTGTTCCTGCATACTGAACAATAACAGGCAAATTACGGACCGCATTACATACTGCAGGTGGCTACATTAGTTTAACAAATATGATTTTTACTGTTAAGCATGGTTTAAAATTTTCCTCAGATACAATATCCTTTTACTAACATGTCATAAGAAGCGCCGGGGGAGGGGGAGATCAAAGCAGAAGAGCGAAGTGGGAGGCAATAAGGGCTTATTTTGATGTTTATAGAAAGTGCTTATTCGCTTTTGCTATCAACCCCAAATTAAGTTGCAATATATTGCCCCAGTTATTTCTGGCGGCACACCACAGCTAACGAGAAAACTAATGTGAATAATCTTGAACCTTAATTTCTGTAGTTCCTAAATACTAAACAGAAAAGTACGAAAAGATATTTAAATTACCCAAACATATCAAATGGGAAACCATCACCTCATCCATCAGTTCACCTTACAGAACATAATATATCATCCACAAGTTACATTAGACATCTACCGGTGACAACACAATATAGATACCAGTGTTAACACGGTTGTGCAATCTACGTTAGTAGAACAGTGTTCCGCTTGTAACAAGCTCACCTGACAGCACACATTTAAAAAGGCACACTACCACAAGGCAAGCTACCCAAGGAGTGTATCATTACAAAACGTCTTACTTTTCCTTGTCACTTGTAGCAGTGCAATCTTTATTAGTTTCGGTAGGTTTCATCGCCACTGAAAAACAGAGAGTAGAAAACAAAGCAATAGGACAAGCACCTTTATTTTTTTAAAGCTAATCTGAACCTCAAAAGCCTCCACAACCACTCTCTACACCCCCAGGAAAATGAAAGGGCTAGACTATACTTGGCGCCCTTTATAGTAACAAAAAAAAAAAAAACTAGTCTAAGCGCCAAACACTTCCGGTAACCTTCAACCCTAAACTTTTTGTTCCTGGCGGGAGAAAATTTAAAGGCGCAGTACGCAGTATCTTTGCTTTATGGTCTACTCGTTAGTAATCACATGTTGTGCATAGGTACACACGATCTAATTGTATACAATCGAGTATTGTCGTGTTGTATTACTTTATCTGCTTGGAGCTATAGGCAAGCCGCTACATTATTATTTGTAATGTACCCACCTCCTTATAAACTACGTTGTTAGAAGCATATATCTACATGTCCAATCACTAAAAAAGATAGCACTTTTTAATTCGTAGAAGATTAACAAATAACATAGTTTCTTATTTTTCACAATAGAAAGTCTTAAGATTCTATACTGTACAGATTGTATATGTGTGTATGCATTATCCGTAGCTATCATACATTAATAAACAATTTTTACCTTTCCCGGAAGAATACACCACACCACACGGATAATAAGTCAAGATAAAGTTTATAATTTCTCCTTATATACACTCATTTTCCACAGCTGCCAGAGTTCATCACACGACCTCATATTTATGTTACTGTCTCAGAGAAAACAAGCAGCCAGATCACTTATTCTAGTCATATAGCAACAGTAAAGATTGTCAGGGCAGCAGAGTTGCACAGTGGATGGCGTTCTCATCTCATAGCAAAAGGTTCTTTGGTTCGATTCTTGGCTGGGGTGCCTTCTCTGCGGAGTCTGCATGTCCTCCCTGTGTCCACGTGGTTTCCATTGCGAGTTCTGGTTTCCTCCCACATTACAAAGATATGCAATAGGTGGATTGAACGCCCTAAATTGCCATAGGTGTGAATGTGTGTGCAAATGTCTGGTATGAAAGAACAACCGAGGCAGGGCTACTCACCTGGTGGTGTGAACCTTGGCTCTAGGTGATTGTCACTGCTGAAGAGACACCCCAACCCCGTGTGAAAAAAAAATGGGAAAAGTGGTTGTGCAGATGTCTGGTATGAAAGAACAGCAGCAGCAGGGCTACCCACCCAGTTGTGTGAACCTTGGCTCTAGGTGATTGTCACTGCTGAAGAGACAGCCCAACCCCATGTGAAAAAAAATGGGAAAAGTGGTTGTGCATGGATGGATGGATAGAAAGATTGCCAATACATATCCAAGTCTATTTCCTGTCCTAGGACTCCACCCTGGTTCAGCTTAATGATATGCAAGTCATGAAGTACATTAGCAATTACATCTCAAAATACAGTTTCCTGGACTTTTTACTTCTTTTTTATTACATTCAAAAGAGGAGACAGCAAGTCTGGAGATCTGAAATACATTCCCTGTTCTTTTATATTTATAAAATATACTATATTTATATATATATGTATATATTTGAATATTTTATACTAATGGTTTGATGCTGGGACCCTACCTGTTTGTCATCTACTTCTCCAAATAAAACCAATACCAATGAGATGGCTGATTAAGTTTGCAGATGACTGCAAGCTAAGATCAGTCATTGTATCCTGAAATGATTTAGCAATCCTGCAGGAAAGTTTGTCCCAAATAAATTGATGCAAAAATTATGAACAGAAACTTAATACCAAAAAAATGCATTATCGTAGCCTTTGAGAGGGCATCAATCACAGAGAACTACCACAGTGACAATATGCCCCTAAGAGTTCACTCATTTGTTAGAGGTTTGGGAACTTAGGTGAACACTGACCTAGCTTTCAACCTACATGTGTCCTTTATTGTAAGAAAGTCCTTTTATATTGTGGAGCATGAGATGGGTAAGGCCAGTCTAACATCAAATGGGATATGCTAATTCAAACACCACAAGGGAAACTGGTTAGGCTTAAAATGGCCCACAAGGGCAGCTAGCCTAGTATTTGTCTATGAATCTGTTTTCAAAAAGACAAGCCACGCATTCTTATGCCACAATAACAACACTCTAATTGCAGATGAACAAGAGAGAAGAGAAAGAAATAACATACATTACATTTTGACTGTTCCCCTTAGCATGGCATTATCTCTGGCTTCGTACCATACAGTGTTCTGTAGGCATGTATCTTAATACCATTTACATCCACCTATTTTTGTTTGACCTGGGGCCTCAAAAAAGCTTTTGGACTTTTTGCATTGTGGAAACCAAATATTCAGGCAACAGAAAAAAATGAAGAAAGATTACAGTACAAGGACTGTTCATAAATATGCCACTGTACAAAAAAATCCCTACAGAGTAATCTGTCAGACCTATTGGTTGAGCAAATAGCTGTAACTAAAGAAATTATTCTTTTGAGCTGGGACACAAGATCTGAATTGTCTGGGCATAGTCAGGCCTTGTTAAGTTTAATTCTGTTACCTGCCAAAAAGCAATTACTAGAAAATGGAAATCAGAGTCTAAACCAATTGTATTTGAAGTGTTGAATATTATAAAATAGATAAAATAACTGGGAAATGGATCTTTAGAAAAGGGAAAAAGCAAATTGCATAGAAATAAATAGAAATTGTGGGAACAATACATGCAGAATAATGTTCAGGAGGAGGATGAGCAAGGTTTAAGGGAATGCATAAATTCATCAATTCATGTATTGTTGGAGTGATGATAATTACAAATAAAGAAAATATGTGGGATGTATGTAAATGGAAAAATGTTAATATGATTTGTTTTCTTTTCTCTTAATGTATGGTTGTCTATGTCTTAAGAGATAATTTAATAAAGGTATTAAAAAAGAAATTATACAATGACCCCCCCCCCATTAATATTCCAAAACGTGCATGCTGACTGGCCAGAGTGCCCGTTGTAAATCCCACAATATACCAACGGAAAAATGTCTAGTCACCTAAACTTTTTTCCATTGGTATACGGTGTCCAAAACTTAAAAAAACAAAACAACAATAAAAAAAAAAAACAGAACAATGGAGACTTTCTTTTCTCGATTGCTACCGTTTCAAAGCATGGATGTACTGGGTATGCATGGGAACGCAAGTCCCATACGTATGCGCAGTACATCAACACAAGGAAGCAGTATACCACTGTCAAAGGAAAAAATATACTTTAAAAATGATTAAAACACGGTAGGTTCAGGTTAAGGCACTTTAATTTTGCAGCAAGGAGACAAAAACGTGCTAATACAGAGTTTGTCTAACTAGAAACAGGAAATACTTACATTTTTATACACTTTCTAATAAGACATCGCCTACCAAGCTGACGTAATGAATCACAAGTCTTGTCATCATCATTTACTAATAATTGCTTTCATAAAATTCTGCTGATTTATCAATTTTTGTGAAAAATTTTCTAAGGAAAATAACGTGGCCTTGGCTACCACCGGTTAGATACATGCAATGTTACCATTCAAGGTACTATGGCTAACTCAAGCACAAAGCAAGCAGTTAATTTCTCTAACAATCCTTTATCTACACTATCTCTAAGCTCCTGCAGCTGCACATGTTCCCATACTTCGAACAGAGCTGATTGTTTAAAATCATTACATTTACAGGATATAGCATTGTTCATTCATTCTCTCCTGACCTAGCAGATAAGCACCTGCTTCTCAAGTACATTTCCAAAAGGCATAAGCATGAATATTGCTGTGCTGGCAATTACTAGGTCAGAGGGCATCTTGCAAGTTTCAGAAAGCACACTGCAGTTTCAAAAAGCATCTTTTCAGTCTCATATGAAACTCAATTTATATAAAACAGTTCATCTAAAATAGAATGAAAAACGTGTTAACTTATTTAGCTTCTAATTAGCATTAAGCATACACACATTAATACATATTTTTCTGACAACCACCACCGGCAGAAGAACAGTAATGCGCCGTTATACAAAGACATTAGTTAAGAAAAGTAAGTATTTTTTTCTTAAATAGTGTCATTGTATAATAGCAATAACCGACTCTGTGGTTGTGGTATATTGAAGATTTACCCACGGTTGGCTTCATTTAATCACTTAGGCTTCATCCTCCTGATTAAACCACACCAACAGTGGGTAAATCTTTAATATATCACATCACATGGACAAGTGTAGGGGGCGTGTCGGACTGCCAAGCAGTCCCAAAATCCACGCCCCTGCAATGAAGAAATGCCGCAATTTCTAGTTACATGAGCGAGTCCGCTCACATGTGTACAATGTAACACTACACTCCCCCATATGTTAAACAATTTACAAAATTAAAAATAAAAAGAATTAATTATTTTTTCTTCCGATATAGCTGCCTGTAGTTGCGTGGGTTTGCGCGGGTTTGCGCGGGTTTGCCCATTGCTTAGCTACAGTTAGCAGCTTAGACACCAGAAGAGGATAATAAGAAAAATATATGCACATTAAGCAACATAGTGATAGCGTAGTGGTTAGAGCCTTCGCACAAAGAGGAGGCATTCCTCGTTCGAGTCCCACTACTGCACGTTCCATTTTCTGTGGGAAATCTGTATACAAAAATATTTCCTGAGATTTTTTTATGTATAAGTTTTGTAAAAAGCATTGAAATGTTAAATGTAGTACTGAACAAATTTTTATATATATATATATATATATATATATATATATATATATATATATATATGAAGGTGAAATGGTTATGCATTCTGAGGCATGAGTACCCTATGTTAAGCAATATAAAACACTGCTAAGCACATTTTACCATTATTGAGCATATTTAAATACAATTGCGAGTAGCTGTGCACCGCACTAACCAGCGCAACTGCACCATATTTGCGTGTAGCTGTGCAGTGCGCTAACCAGCACAAAGTCGGGCAACGTCGAGCAACATTGGGCAAAGTCAAGCAAAGTCGGGCAAAGTTGAGCAAAGTCGGGTAAACACTCTCACACCTGCTTTACTGTTCCTTAACCAGTCAGGTCTGCCCAGCAGAAAAGTAAAAAGCAGTGACAGGGCTCGAAATCAGGATACTGTGCACTATAGTCACAGTAGTTAACCACTAAGCCATGACAGCATTTCACAAACATGCACTTTCAACAGACACATATCTATCAAAGGAATTTTAAACATTGCCAACATCAGCTAAGCAGGCATGCCTACAGCTGAGTTTTTCCAAAACTGGCCAATCACAAATAAGTGCGGGAAATGAGGCATATTTAAGCTCCACAGGTGGGAATACTTGCTATCACTGGTTGTAGCTTCCTTCTGCAGTCAGCATGGCTGGTGTTGGTGAAGGCACTCGATTTAGAGCGCAACGCTGGGGCATCCAGGAGACCAAAATTATGGTTTGGCTCCTTGTCCACAAACACGAGAAAAGACTCCTGTGGGGCCAATACCAGGGTACCCAATATAAAACGGAGGCCTGGAACCATCTTGCCCATGATGTCACCAGTGCCACTGGTGTTCCTCGGACTGGTGAGCAGGTCAGGCACCATAATTCTGACCTGAATCGATGTAGGGGGGATGAACTGGACCAGTGGATCAAGGAATCCCGTGCGATGCCTAATGCCCCAGTACTGAGTAAGTATCCATTGTATTAAGTAGTTAAGAATTGCTATGCTTGTCTATACTATAGATAGGTTTGTCTCAGTATCACTGCATTTACTTCACAGCTGCAGGTGACCGGGCTATGAACCTGCAAGCCCATGAAGATAGGCTGCAAAGGCTGCATCACAAGGCAGGTTATTAAGTATTCTGCATGTACTGTTATCTAAAATAAATGAGAGAGCCTTCAAAAAGTCAATTAACCCAATAAATAAAGGTGTAATACTCCTTTAATAAATGTATAATTCCTGGAGTGCATCTGTGTAATTTTCTTTGATATGTTGTTGTACTGTTGCATTCTACAAATAGTACTGTTGTATTAAGCAGTGTCAGCCCACACTTGGGTAGGCTCATATAATGTGGATGAAGGGAGTGCCAGTAGTTTTTATGCATATTTACAGCCCTCAACTGTTGGTTCATGCCCAGCATGTACATCTTAATCTAGCACATGAGTAGCTTCGTATTGTGTTCCCCAGAAATGTCAATGTGGTGCCAGAAATGTAGGGAGCTGTTAACATATAACTGATACTTTCACCTGAACATATCTAGATAATTATATGAAGTAGATCTGTCAGTGTACCATCTTAGCAGTAGTGTGTGTAAACAATTCTCAAAATATGTTGCAGTAACATCTGCATCTTGGACAGTTTGTATGTAAGATACAGCTCATGTATATAATGATCTAGCAAAATCCATTTGCACAATATAAGGACATTGGGTAGTGTAATAATACATGTAAGGGACATATAACTGCAGTTAATAGAAATGTAGTGAAAACTAGAAGGCTATATAAGTTGTTAATTGAGCTATTTTTTCCCACCCAACTGTATGTGCATAAAAAATGCAATTCCACACCTCAATCGGTATGTCTAATCTCAAAACATTTGTTGGGACCTATGTCCTATTGGTTTATAAATATTTGCATTTATTTCTATGCATGTGCCCTGTAAAAATACCACAGTATTGGTGGCCTGTTGCCATCAGTTCAACCTGCATGCTGTTGTAATGTACGCTATTGTTCTATATATGCATGTGTTATGCTTGCTTTTCAACTGTTGAAAATCTTGTGTGTTGGTTTAATGGGAATAATTCTGCATGCTGTTATAACTAATTGGGAATGCTGTTGACTGTTACTAACCCATATCTTTATTAAACTCTCCAAAACATAGCTCGTATGGGAAGGCCGGTCCCAGCGGACCCACCTGTTTCACCACAGCTGGCCATGTCACCTGGCACCAGCAGATCTGGTGCCCAGCCAGGGACCTCCTCCTCCATTGGCCCTGTGCCACCTTTGGGTGGATGCACTGCATGGGATGGGGCCCGCGTGGGGAGGAGGGGTACCTAGCATCCTTCGAACGGTCCAGGCTGTGGTGCGTAGAGAGATTGAACATTCTGTTGCAGAACCTCTATGCCAGCTTGAGGCCCAAGTGGCACAACTCCTGGGTCAGCTTGCCCCTCCTACACAGCCCTCAGCACAGCCACCCTCTGGGTCATGAAGGTACAGTGGTGACTGCCCATGGTTGGGGACCTCAGTCCCACTGTTTCCATCTGGGGGCTCATGGGCTTGTGATTTCCAAACATCCCTCCCCATCAAAGGTGTTCACCCACCACATGTCATATACTGCCCCTGTATGCATCTTGTTTGTCTTGTCTGTTTACCTCCCCAACCTACCTCCCCAAGTATACCTATTTCCCCTACCCCACATTCCACTCTCACCTAAAAAAAAGGGCAATCTGCTCCCCAAAAAAAAATTACGCCCCATACATAGCTGCCCATTTTGGACACATGTCCACTGGACACATGAAATGTTATTTAATTGGCATTACAAAATACTTTGTTGTCCTCACCTCTCTCTCAGGTGTTGAAGGGTTCATACCTACCTCCAAATTTATTGCATATGCACAGCTGTTGTTGCTGCCGAAGAAATGGGCAGCTATGGACTTTCCCTACACCCGTCCTGCACATCCCGAGCTATTTTCCATATTGTCTTTCCCTTTTTGTGCCCCTTTTTCACCACTTTCCTATCTCCCCATTTTTCTTTTCTTTCAAAGAAATTAGCGTGGAGGTGAGCAGGAGTAAGCACTATTAAGCAGTAGTTAGTGGGTTTGTGCAGGTTTATGCTTGGCTAAGCAATGCACAGCAATGTGCAAACCCATGCAAACCCGCTTACAACTGCTTAAAAGTGCCTTAGTCACTCTGTATGTGAGGGCCCTTGTTCTGCTCAGGAACAAAATAAAACACCTCTGTAAGTCTCGAACCCCGGACCTTGCATACACTACACAACATGAAGAACCACTAAGCCACATTAGATATACATCAAGTTGCTGCTTAAATAATTATATCATGCATCAGAATGAGTGAATGTAAAGGAAAATTAGGAATACCATACCACACAACTTGTTCTGTGGATGCTGACCAACAGTTGTTGTGAGATTACATTACATGACTGTGATAAGAGAAGCAGCCATTCTAGCAGTAAATAATGTTACACCATCACTTTACTACCCCACACAGTATCACAGCAGGACAAACACTGGCATATCTGTTTAGGGTAGAGGCCATACCTCTCAACTGTCCCTAATTTTCAGGGATGTCCCTGATTTTGACAAATTTTAGCTCTGTCCCTCTGAATCCCTCCTAAAACTACTGACTTTGGGCAGAAATGTGGTGAATTACATTTAATGAATAATGACAATAATTAAGAATTAGACACTTCTTTTACTTCAGAAAAGGTGTATTAATGCATATGCTCTGATTTTCGCAATGTTTTAACTTAATGGCACTATTATTTTAAAGGTGTCCCTGATTGTCCCTGACTTTTTCTTGACTTTTCCCTGAGTCTGTTCAAATATGTACCTGACTGGTTGAGAGGTCTGGCAGGGGCAGAAACACAGAGGCATATTAGCCTTTCTGCTGTTGCACACTGTGCAAATAGCTTTGGAAGGAGTTTCGGAAGCATACCCTTATGTAGGAATACAACACTGAAATACAAAAGGATGTAGCCATGTACTGGTAGCAACCAACTGTAAGAATACCATTGCTCTATTGCTGAAAAGACCTGTGTGGTGCACAGACAAAAAATAACAGGCTATTCTCTGGCTATCATGTGGATAGGTCCACAGTTGGGAGTTAAGCAGACTACTTGCCTTGATAAACTAACATGTACACAGCAACCCTGTAAGTCCAGCAAGATAAAATCCACACAATACTACTTATGCTCTCTGTACTTCTGCAACCCTACCCAAATGTAGAATATACCTGTGTGTGCAGGGTCTACCAAGGATGTAGGTAAGCATACTCACCGTACTAAAATGTGTCCATTTTTTCTGAGCAGCTCGTGCTAATGTCAACACTAAAAAAGCACAAACTGTTTAGAACTGAGTAAATGAATATTCACAGTATAGCAGGTCACAAACAATTCTTGTGCCAAAGGAATACATCTCTATAACTAGCTTTGTATGGCAGTTAATTGTAACAGTTGAAAAGAAAGTATATCTTTCCATGTATCTTGGGGTAGCATTTTGAGGGGTGAGTACATTTCTACACTGACAAGTGGGTACTGGAAGCAGCAACATTAGGTCTGAGTACAAAATGTAAATCTCTGGCTACACCCCTGACTTCTGATATAAGAGCTATACCAACCTTCTGTCTTAAACAATGATGTCCACACCAAACAAGGATGATCTCCATCTTGGAAAGCTGAAAGGGCCACGCCTACATGAGACAGCAATTTATAGTCCTGGGTTGCTATGACAGTGATTACTGCAATTACTACACAGCAGGCTGCATGCCATTAGCAAATGGTGGCCACTAATTGGTGCAGAGGCTATCACATGCTCATGTACAAATTCCTAGAGAGAGAGAGAGAAGGAAAAATAAATATTACCAAATTATACAAAGGAAAGGTATGTGACGCATATGTATTTACTGGCATGTAGTAGATGTTATTGAAGAATAGTCTTCATAATGTGAAACATTCATATGTGGCAGCAGTACTTCTTTATGCACAGATGTTCTGCTTAACTACTGTTATGGACAATACTGTGTGTACTTGTGGGCAGTGGGACATACCTGTGAAATGTGAAGCTCAACATTAAATGTCAAAGATCTGATCCATGTTATCTGTGTTCTGTACAGTAGTGTGGCCAATGGCTGTTGAGGGGATTAGCGCTGACATTATATAAACATGGGTGTGACAGAACAACACATGCATGATAGTCATATTAAAGTGTAGCTTAGCACTGACAACTGTTGTAGCAGTCTATTATGCTTATCTACCATCTGTTGCCATATATACCCCCCCAATGTTAGTCTGTGTTCATATGTGACACCTGTTTGTGTTGCAGCAAGGCCCAACAGTTCAGCTGTGAGGTCCAGGGACTTACAACAGTGTGGACCATGTGCGTGTATGCCACACACATACGGAGAAATATATATGTGTCATATATATTCACATCTGTATATGTGCATAGAGCAGGGGACATATTGCAACTGTTTGCGAAGGGGGGAGATATATATGTTGGTGAATGTTAGTATGCACATATTTGTATGTAGGTATTAGTGTGTGACAAACAAGACAGCATACAGTGCTGGTATATGACATGTGGTGGTTAAACACTGTGGGTGGTTTGTTCAGTTTGCAATGTTGAAGCCAGTAAGGCCTGCTAAAGCTACCTGGGCTGTGAACACCTTCAATGCATTTATCCCAAGACTGTGCGATTTTATTACATTACTGTACACCTTACATCCTTTGTATAATTGATATTCTCACTATGAAAGGTGAAATGTATATGTGCTTATATATATATATATATATATATATATATATATATATATATATATATATATATGTGTGTGTGTATATGTAGACAAATGGATGTGTATATATATATATATATATATATATATATATATATATATATATATATATATATATATATATATTTACTCATACACACCTACATCTACTTGTTGCAATAGATTCTCTGTACTGTTGACTGACTGTGATGGTCAATATGTTTGTGAATACATCAAAGATATGTATCTGTGGGATAGCTTAGTGGGAAACTGTTTATGTTATGGTATTATTGGTCCTTGCTTTGATTGTAGCAAAAGCTGTGTATTCTTTTGCTAGGCAGAACAAGTGCTATTGCATACAATGTGATTAAGTCCCTTGGTTTTAACTAGGGTGTGTCATTGGAGGCTAAAGCACTACATCTATGATTATTGATTGGTACTGATGTTGAATGCAAATCCTGTGTGTACTGTAGTACTAATCGAAACTCTGGGCCTGTACAGCAAAGTATGGTGTATGTCCACATTGCTTGCATCCACTGTTTTGTGTGGTCCCTGTATTCATCACAGATTACATTTCTCAAGATTAAGGTTGTGTAAGTACTGACACACAGTACTGTATAGTACACACTGAAAGCTTATCTGGGTTGTCATACCTTTGTGTCCTGTAATTATGTCTGATGTGTGTGTGGGTATGTCTGTAACATGTCCTTTGACATATGTGGGGTAATACATATAACTGCGTATCTAGTAACATTCATAGTGTACTACAGCAGTATGTGACCTATATTCCCAATTGTGCACATATTTTGGCCACGGGTTTGGCATTAACAAGTTGTGTGATATAATAGTAATACATTTACTGGACCTTACACTGATTGTGATGAATGATATATTTCTTTACACATCAGCTTGATGTATATCTGCTGTGGCTAGGTGGTGCATTGTGTTGCATACAGTGTGCCAGGTACTCTTGTATAGTCTTATATAGTGATTTTATTTTGTTGCTGTGCAGAACATGGCTCATTAGATAGAGTGAGCAAGTCACTTTCAAGCAGTTGTGGGGTGAGCAGTAATAAATGGCAGTTACAGTGTTTCACTCTTGGTTAGCTTATAGGTTGCTATATATGGCAGTTCAGTGATATCTGTACTGTATAATGTTAAATGTGCCATATGACTTGCTCAGACATATTTTTGTATTTATGTCTTCCAGGGATCATGGCCCGCCACAGGAACCCGAGCTACAGTAGTGCTGAAGATGATATCATTACTAGCAGTATGATTCAGCACTACCGTCTCATGTTTTCACAAACCAGCCAGGACCAGCAGGAGTGTACTGCAATGTGGCAAGATCTTGTCCACAGGGTCAATGAGGTAGGCCTGCATAACCACACATATGAGCAGGTACGCCACCACTGCAATGATCTTCTCAGACATGTCCGTCAGCGTGCCACTGATGTGCGTAGTCAACAGCTTGCAACAGGGGGTGGTGTTAATATCCACCCCCCCCCTCACCAGAGTGGAGGAGCTGCTCATGAGCCTGGTGGCACCTGCCCAACAACAGCAGCAGACATACACCATGATGGAGTGTAGAGCCACCCAGCAAGCACACATAGAGCATGCAGGTAACATGGCATATCTGTAGACTACTGTTATCTGTATTGGTAGATCATGCATATTTGAGATGTGGAGTGTGTCTTTCAAAGATGTGGAGCCTGTTGTTGTGCAATACTGATCATTTGGAACATAATCTGTAGCCCTGTGAATGTAAACTGTTGTTGTACTGTAAGACTGCAAACACACAGTAGCAATGCCACAGTTGTGAGACAAACTGTCTCATCTCTATGTAGGTACCTCTGGGGTGACATCAAGGCAGCAGACAGATGCTGGTGAGTGTGTTCTACATTTATTATTGTACACCCTTCTACCTGTTACCTTAGGAGTCCCTCAGGGATCCATACTTGGACCTCTTCTTTTCTCTATATTTATTAATGACCTTCATCTAGCTATCCCACAAGCCACCTGCATACAATATGCTGATGACTCAACCCTATTATGTTCAGCTACATCATCCCATGACCTTCATGCTCTCACCCAAAAAGTATTCAACATAGTTGAACAATGGTTCTCTCAGCATTGCCTCCTCTTAAACCCTAAAAAAAAAAAACTTCTCCTCTTCACGCCTACTCATAAATCCTCCCCTCTCCAATTCTCAGTAACATCTACCAATGATACTATTATATCTCCTGACTCTACCACCAAACTACTCGGTGTCACCATTGACAATAATCTCAACTTTGGCATCCACATCAATAATACCATAAAGACTGTTAATAAAAAAATCAGTACCCTCTACAGGATAAAACCCTTCCTTTCCCCCACTGCTAAAATTACAGTTGCCCACACACACTTGATCTCAACACTCCTTTATGCCTCTCCCATTTTTACTAATCTCTCCAAGAATAACCTCAACAAATTGGAAATGGCTTATAATAACATAGCACAATTTGCTACAGGCAACCCATTCAGAACCCATCATTGCATTAACCTAAAACAGCTAGGATGGTTAGAACTACAACACCTGATTAAATTTCACCAACTCACCCTTGCCCACAACATCCTTTATAAACCTTCTAATACTCCAAGTTTATCTACCCTAATCACCCCCTACACAAATCTGAAGTCCTTACGCTCATCTCACAAACTACTAGTCCACACCACTAAACCTAACAACAGAGCTGGGGATTCTCTTTTCTCTAATTCTGTAGGTAAATCCTGGAATCTTCTCCCTTGTGACCTCTCCTCACTCACCTCATTATCTCTCTTTAAAAACAGACTTAAACTTCTCCTCAAAACTCACTGGCTGTGCCCCTGTTCAAAACCAGACTAGTCATCTACCTCTACGTTATCTAACCTATCCAGTCCTTACTAGCCTCTGCTACTTTTGTTTTTCCATCTTATCATACTTTTCTTATCTACCCCTTTTCTTTTTTTTATATCCTCTTTTTACTTTCTCTTCTTAAGTAACTCCTTTGCTACATTACTACTCACCTAACTTCCTTTGTTTAACTATGACCTAACCTGATATGTCTCCATATTTGAAATTTCACTGTTTTATGATTTTTTTCCTCAATAATATATTCTGTTACAAACTCTGTACTGTTAATTACTTAATACCATTGTTGATGAGTTTTATTTCCTTTTTAAAGTTGCTATTTTTATTAGTATATTGATATTTGTTTTCTGTGTTGTTTTTAACTTGTACTATTGTATTTAGACCATGTCTTGGAGCTTATCTCCCCGGGCCTCTACTGAAAAAGGACATGTATCCAGCTAGACTAACCCGGTCAACAAATGTAAAATAAATAAATAAAATAAAAAGTGCATATCATAGTTAAGGTGTAGGCCATGTACACATGTAACACATCTACCCATAATGCATGCTGTGCATGTTTCATGTAAGAGCACGCACATCTCACTAATGTGATTAGCTGCCTCAAACACATGCAATACCCAGACCATCTCAACCAAATGTGGCTAGACTGTAGTGACCATTGGGTAGGCACAGTTGATACTCAACATGCACATAACATGCACATCTATGTCATACACAGAGCATTTTAACATGCTGCACATAAAGGATTCCCAAACCTTCTGTAAAGACACACTCCAGTATCCAAAATCTCATCCATACATTACACATAATATACCTGAGGGGTAGAGGCCTATCCTGGGGCATTTAAACACTCTGCAACACACTACACATTCATGTCAGGGAATGCTCCTTATTGGCCTCCTTACAAACTCACGTAATAACTGGTTGTGAAATGGTGAATCTAGCCAAGGTAGTACAGTTCCGGCACAGCATGATTAGTGCTGGTTTGTGAAACATTTGTAGCCTTGAGTGACCATCTGATGCTTCATGATGATGGCCTACGGTACTATACCCCATCCAGTTATTGTAACCCCAGTTCTACACATAGCTGTCATTGCTACACACCATAATGATGCGTGTGTGCACACATATGCACCTCTAAACAGTATGCATGCCAATTACCATTTGCACAACTGACACATATATGTTTTGTGATGTTATTGAGTGGCTAGGTCATATGACACATATTAGGTATGTGTAGTATTTAAATATGCAGTTGTGTTTTAGCATGCCATGTCATGGATGAGACTGGTATGCCCACAATATGATCTACACTCACCATAAGTACCGTACATTGGGTATGTGGCTAAATGGTATTCCATCAATTATCCATGCACCACTGATGATGTTGTGTAAATACTCATCATGCATGTGCTAAAAATGTGTCCACAATTATTTGCTAAAGACACAGAGGCTGTAATCAGCATTGGATACCTATCTGACACACAGTTACACATCCAGCAATGGTATGTACACCTGTGAGTTCTGGTGAGCAGTACATCACAGTGTTATGAATACCTGCACAGCAATGTTGTGTCCATGTATGCATTGTGTTCCAGGGGGAGGGCCATTACCTAATAACAAAACACATGCATCAAAGCCATGTATACTGTTAGTAACAAGGACTGACTACACTTTCACTGCATGCTGTTGAGCAACACATGTCCTGCATGCTGACATGTGTGATATGACTGTTTTGCTTGTGATAATGTTCCCCACCATCACCTGCTATTGTGTATGTTCTGTGATTGCTGGTGTTGTGTGTGTCTGCTTTCGGGAGGAGTGTAGTTTTGTGTGTGTGCATGTGTGCATGTCTGCATGTGTGCATGTGCACATGTGTGCATATGTGCATGTGTGCATGTGCACATGTGCGCATATGTGCATGTGTGCATGTGTGCATGTGTGCATGTGCACATGTACGCATGTGTGCATGTGTGCATGTGGTCTGAAGTCATGTTCGGGTCTTAAAGTGTGTTTTCTGTTTTCCTCTCACATGTGGCGAGGTGGGACTGGTTCAGTACAGCAGGGAACCTGATGTCACTGAGACAGACAGTGATCATGAGGATAGGTGTGTTGAGGCACAGGCAAGTTTGTTGGGGTCTGTTGTTGGGCCATCAATTGACAGTACACAAGTCTCCACCCCATCCATGCACACAGTCATACTGCCTGTACATCCATCATCACCATTGCCTTTAGCTGAGAGACAGTGTACGGTTGGCACTGGCCAGGACAGTGTGGTATCTATGGCACATGTGTCAGGACACAGCAGCCATAGCCAGATGTCTGGAATGGTAGCACATAGGCAGATGCCCAGGGGTTCTCGTCAGAGCACTGCTGGTCATCATGTCCCTGGCAGACATGCCACACCTCTTTCTACCACACGCATGTTCCAGGCTGTCATGGAGGCACAGACACGAATGGAGCGGTACACCAGACAGAGGCTAAGGGCACAGAGGGCTCATTACACCTTTGTAAATGACAGTATCCGTGACCTAGCAGGTGCCATACGTAACTACACTGAGGTCATTGATAGACGTTGTTGTGAGACATTGGATGTCCTCCACAATGTCATGTCCATGTGTCAGGACAGTACAGGATGGTTGAGATGTTGACGTGGATGTATGCCAGCAATATCACCAGCTGGAGGTCACCATGGACGTCCAGCAAGTCACAGCCACTCCCATAGTGCCAGTACCAGCCCTAGTAATGTTGTGGAGCTGTCCATAGACCATCCTGGCAGGCCACGTGCATGTGGCTCTGGCCAGTCCCAGCAGGGACCTGGATCCAGTGGACATTTGTCAACATCTTCGGATAGTACCCAATCTGGATTAGTACCTGATACTGTCTGTAGCACCCGTGCCAGGCACAGGTTCCATATCCATGGCCAGAGACGGTGATCTGTAAAGCCTGCCAGGTACAGTCTGTAGCTGTCTCACAAATCCCCGTATATGGCAGCCACATGGTGGAACTGTGTGCATGCAGACACACACACATAAACCAGAAACCTAGGGCAAACACATACCCGCACACGTGACATCAACATTGGCCCATAACAGTACTCATGGCCCTCACACACACACACACACACACACACACACTCACACACACATGTCAGTTGTATGGCTCAGTGTATGCCTCTGGCAAACCAACAACACACCCTGTGCATATGATGAAACCTGTGCCACCTCCTGTCATCTGTAACATTGATGCAGGAACAGGCTAACATGGTGTTGATGCAAAGGGTGACTTTAATAAAGTATAGCAATGGTTGGATGTGTACATGTTGTCAGCAGTAAAGTGTAATGATATCCTTGAAGTTGTAGCTGAGCAAGCATGATGCATTAAAGCTGTAATTAGCAATGTTGTATTGTTTTCACCAGTGTTTATTCCAATTGTGTTTTGTTTGCCCATGTGTCACTTGGCTGATGTGTATAGTTGTGTCAGCATGCATTATACAGTGGACAGTAAGTGTGGGGTGTGTGCAACACAAGTTTGCAGGTGTCCATTTGTTAACATGGTGGAGGTCCACTGTCTGCATGTACATGCATATTGGACACACGGGCAGGGTGACATGCCCTGTATTTGCCAGTGTTAACACTCCATAGTTTCTATTGGTGGCCAGTATGCATTGTACTACACACATTTTGGAACTTGAGTACGCATGTGTGTGTATGACACGGGTTGCCACTGTGCTGTGGATGATGCTGTTGTTGCTATCTGTCATTGGTTTACATTACTAAGGTTAACACTGTCCCAGCTGCATAATCCTTTAGTAATGCACACTGTTCACCTACAGGGTTGCATGGACCGTGCTATCACAAACACAAGAAATTCTCACTTATACAGTAAAAGCGCATTAGTCTCATGGACCCCTGCCATAAACTAAATATATAATAGAAGGTATGAAGTTGTACCAAAAAAGAGTTACATACCAAGAAGGGATAACCTCTCTGGTCAGTATCATTGGGAAAATACAAGCCCTCATTAAACATACAAGTCAAGCTTCAAAATACAAAATGGCAAGGATTCTAAAGACAACACTAAAGCTTTCTTTAGTGTTGTTTATACTCTACAGGGGATATCTCAGATCAGGTCACAGTTAATGTAAATGGTCACAAAGTACACTTATCTGACTGACATTATCAATTTCTTGTCAGACAGTAAGAATGCGGATTTCACCACCCCGTGGTTACACAAGGGCCACATTTTCAGACCTGAAGAATGTAAAACCTGATGATTCACAGACACACTAGTTAAAACATCTCTTTACCAAAGTCCAAACCACAGTGGCAATGGTACTGGACAGTGAGCCTGGCTGTGTCATACACAAGCTGACATATGAAGTCACCACTCACCTAAACACTCTGTCCAGATGCAGCCTCTATACAGGTTACATACTTGTGGAATGACGCATGGTAATGGTGTTCACAGCCCACAAGGGTTGAGCTACAACGTCTTCTTCTCCTTTTGGATGCTCCCATTAGGGATCACCACAGTAGATCATCTGTTTCCATTTCTTCCTGCCCTCTGCATCTTGCGCTGTCACACCATCCACCTGCATGTCCTCTCTCACCACAGCCATAAACCTCATCTTAGGCATTCCTCTTTTCCTGTTACCTGGCGACTTCATCCTTAGCATCTATTTCACAATATACTCTGCATCCCTCCTCAGCACATGTACAAACCAACTTAATCCTGCCTATCTGGCTTGGTCTACTAACCTTCAAACCTGGGCTGACCCTCTAATATACTTATTCCTAATCCTGTCCACCCTCGTCACACCCATTGCAAATGTTAACAAAAATTGATTAAGGGTAGAACTACAACAGATCCTGGAAACTCTCACCCTATATGCCAGACAAATGTTATCTGGAAGGCTATGGAGCACAGCATTATGGAACTCATTAACAGAGACATTATGAACCTGCAAACACTGCACCATACCCACTTAGGTTCTCTAAAGGCCAGATCATGGCTCCTACACCTAGTAGACTTCAAGCCAGTTAACAAGGCTATAGGTGAGGGAGGGGAAACCACACAGCCAAGCTATAGCTCACCAGCAATTCATACCCATCCCACATTCTGGTATTATACATAACCTCAACAGACTGACCATAAACGATTGTTAGATGATGGATTGACAACTGACACACAGATGTAGGACACACAGTAACATTTGCAGCCTCCATGTACAATTCTATGCCAGTAACATGTGATATTCACCTGCACTCAGTCCTGCGACCACTCCTGTTTGGCATATAGCTTTCTTAGGTACAAGCAAACACAGTAGGGATATGTCTGCCCACGTTTGGTGAAAATGCATACTGTGGGCTATACTTTATTCTCCAGATGACACACACATCCTCCAAAAGGGTATCAGAGACAGATACCTGGTGTCAAACTCATGCTGTAAAGCTATAAGCCAAAGAAAGCATAGTTATCCACTTTTAGAAAACAAAGAATCCCCAGAGTTCCACATAGGTAGTAGCCCCCAAAATGTGGAACTGGTACCAATGTATACATAGAGCCATGTGTTTAGTCATCTCTCCTTTGATAATCACATTACCAAAGGGTTTTGGAAATCCCTCTGTGGAGCACATAAGCAATAAAGGGTTTGCATGCAGATCCACAGAGGTTGTTGCACACCTATAATGATTAGTCATCTTTATCAGACTTTGCTTGCTTTGGAACAGGATTCGAATATACCTCAAGCATAAACCCTCACTCACACTCTTCAATAGAAACCGTGATGAGGGGATGTGAAACAGAAGACGTAGCCCAGGGATCACTGCAGTGGCTAAGCTTGTCACAAGCATACAGAAGTGACCTAAGGTCTGGAAAGCGCCAGCATGCTCTGGCAAATATAACAGATGCTTTCATGGAGAAAGCAGAGTACCCACCTATAAAATAATTGAGGTCACATTTATGTATATGGCTTTGCCCCACAGCTACCTTACATGTGTAATGCATATACAGTTGTCATTGTGATATGTCATACACTAGAAAAATCAAAACCCATTCAACATTGACCAATGGTGTCACACACAGTCAGCAAGTGCAAGATTCAAACTCCTTCCTAACTACATTATGATAATGCAGCAGTATGCATTCACACGACACGCTATACACATTAATGGGATTTCACCTTCCCACAGGTATATTTGTAGGATGGTGACATCATCAGACGACAAAGATAAGTATACCACTTTTAAGGGGTGTGAGTAGTCTCCAAAAAGGTTGCTTCTCCCCAGAACGACACACACTCACAGTTGGCAAGTGCAGGAATCAAACCCCTCCCTAACTACATTATGATACTACAGCAGTATGCATTTACACAACATGCTATACACATTACTGGAATTTTACCTTTCCACAGGTATTTTTGTAGGATGGTGACATTATCAGACTTGACAAAGATGAGTATACCACTTTTAAGGGGTGTGAGTAGTCTCCAAAAAGGTTTCTCCTCCCGAGGGAGACACACACACTTGGCAAGTGCAGGATTCAAACCCCTATCTAACTACATTATGATACTACAGCAGTACACATTTACACAACACACTATACACATTACTGAGATTTAACCTTTCCACAGGTATATTTGTAGGATGGTGACATCATCAGACTTGACAAAGATGAGTATACCACTTTTAAGGGGTGTGAGTAGTCTCCAAAAAGGTTTCTCCTCCCGAGGGAGACACACACACTTGGCAAGTGCAGGATTCAAACCCCTATCTAACTACATTATGATACTACAGCAATACACATTTACACAACGCACTATACACATTAGCAGGATTTTATCTTTCCACAGGTATATTTGTAGGATGGTGACACCATCAGACTTGACAAAGATGAGTATATCACTTTTAAGGGGTGTGAGCAGTCTCCATAAAGGTTGCTCTCTCCCCAGGGAGAGACACACACACACACACAGTTGGCAAGTGCAGGGTTCTTAATCCAAACTAAGTATGTCTTTACACTTCAGCAAACAATATGGAGTTACAGGGTGCAATTCAGACATTACTTGCTGACAGTTTGCCCAAAGGTTTTTTTACATTTGCTAACCTCAGCAGTCTTATCATACTGGGTGTATTGTGAGTATATTGTAGGCATAGGCCATGATCATATCATATATGGGTTGATGCACCACATGCTGGCACACACAGGGTAAAACCGGTGGCTAAGCTCTGTCAACCCAATACTGGACAATACAGTCAAGAGGAGTAGGGTCATACAACCACAGCACCAACAGTCTCACATAGACCTACAATATAAGCACCAGCAAAACACACACATAAATACACATTACCATACTCGGAGAATACAAATATTAATCTGAAAAAGAGAGAGTGTCCTACTAAGCAGACAAGCAAGCAACATGCACCTCCAAGCACACGCCAGAAAGCACATAATACACCAAAGCAGTGTGCCTCACAACAGGCCCTAAGGCAAAACAACTTACCCAACAAACTAGCAATAGGTGACTCCATAGTCAGGCACACATATGTTCCACTCACTCGGCTGGACAAGGGGAAGGTTACTGTCAGTTTTCTGTCAGGTGCTATGATCCTCTACATAACACAAGCACTTACATCACTCCAGAATAGGTACATATATGACGTGTTCTTTGTATATGTCAGTGCGAATGATCTAAGACATACCTCCCAGGACAACATGGCAAGAGATATATAGCAGCTCTATGATCATGTAGCCCAGGCTGGTATGACCCTGACCCTGAGTAGCATCTTACCTTCACCTATATGATACTACAATATAACAGAAAGATGATAAACTTCAACAATTGGCTGAGCTTCTGGTGTCATTCAAAGGGAATCCAGTCTCTGTCTGCCTGTGATGACATGATAGACAAGCCTCGTTGCTTCACTAGAGATGGTTTGCAACTGTCACCCCTATGCTTCTGAATACTGGCCAAGGCTCTTGCTGTCCCCATATTACCTTTTTTAGCAAGGCTCAAAGGTTCATAGGTTCATAGGTAGGTACTAGGTTATCGGCCCAGTGGCCTATACAAGCCCAGCCAAAAAGGTACCCTGGCTTTTGCCACCCAAGAAATTTATTTTCCTGTACCACTGTCGAGCAGAGACACAGAAGTGATCCCAGGGGTGAATTTCCTATTTCCCATCCAATCATCAAGATTTTTCTTGAAGAGTGCTAATGAGGAGCTTTGTTTGATATAGATAGGTAGTTTATTCCAGAGCATGGGAAGTCTCTGGGACAGAAATCTATCCCTCCGGCATGTTCTGTTTATTGTGGTGACAAGGTTTAGGTCCCTAGAGCATGTAGCTCTGAGGGATTGGGATTTCTTTAAGTGGAGCATGTCCAACAGCTCTGGGTTTGACATAGCTTTGTATGTTAGGCAGAGATCACCTCTGTGTAGGCGATATGCAACAGAGTAAAGCTGGAGTTTTTTGAGACGGTCTGTGTAGGGCATGTTTGAGGCTGGTAATCCTCTTTGTGAGGTATTTCTGCGGCCTTTCCAGTTGTTGTAGATGTCTTGTGAGGTACATACCAAAAGGGGCATTGTACTCTATAATGGATCTAATGAGTGATGAGTAGAAGGGAACAATTACCTCTTTTTTTCTGCATGAGAAACCTTTTGTGATGAGGTGTGCCATGTAGAAGGATTTCCTGACTACTGTGGTGATGTGATTATCAAAGGAGAGACTACTGTCCACCTGTGTCCCAAGGTCTCTTATCACACTTTCGGTGTTAAGTATACTACCATCTATATTGTACTTCGTGGGTACAGAGTTTTTACCAAAGGGGATGACAATGCACTTTTTGGCATTGAGCTTGAAGCCATGGCTTTGACACCAGGCATCTGTCTCAGTGAGGCCCTTTTGTAGGATATCCACATCATTAGTAGTTTCGATTATGTCTCCTAGTTTGCAGTCATCTGTGAACTTCATTAGCCAAAGACCTTCTGTGTTAGCCTGTACTTCAGAGAAGTAGATACCAAACAAGACAGGACCCAGGACTGAACCCTGTGGTACTCCACTTGTCACTGGTCTGAAGTCGGATTTGGAGTCTGCTACTTTCACAGTGTGGGTTCTGTCAGTGAGCCAGTTGGCAACCCATCTTGTGACATAGGGATTTATACCTAGTTTAGTGAGTTTATCTATAATTCCAGAGTGAGGGATGGTGTTGAAAGCCTTGGCAAGATCTAGATAGGCTGTGTGAACCACCTTACCCTTATCTACGGCTTTGGTGACTGCTTCAAAGAAGTCTATTAGGTTTAGGAGACATGATATGCCTTTTACAAACCCGAACTGGTTGGGGTCCAGAGCTTGGAGATTACCAATGTCTTTGTTTATAAGTTCCATGATGATGCATTCCATGGCCTTGCAGACCAGGCTCATCAGGCTAATGGGGCGCTAGTTCCCGGGGTCAGTGGTGGCTCCCCCCTTGTGTAGTGGGATAACCGTCACTGTGTGCCATTCAGCAGGCACAAAGCCTGAGGTGAGGCTATGATTGAACATGGTACTTAGGTGTGGTGCCAGTTCATTCTGTAGCTCATGTAGAATGCAGCCTGGGATGTTGTCTGGTCCCATGGATGCTGTGTTCCTGGCTTTGGAGAGTGTGGTTTTTACTTGTGCAGCCGTGATTACAGGAACTTTGCATTCTTCCGGTATAGAGATGGGCTCTTTAATGGTTGAGAGGGGGGTAAAGTTAGCACTGAACCGATCTGCCAGGATGTTGGCAATATCAGTTGGGTCTGTATATTTAGTGCCATTGTGCTGTAACTCGGAGCAGATCTGAGTGTTGCCATTGAGATTCTTGACATAGCTATAGAATGCTTTGTGTTTGTCTTTAGAATCAGTGGTGATTTTGTTTTCATAACTAGCTTTGGAGGATTTTATCAGGGATCACAGCTTCTTACTGAGGCTGACCAGGGAGCTCCTCCACTCATGGGATTTTACTCTCTTTTGCAACAGTTTCTTCCTTCTGTTGTACAGTTTGTTTATGGCAGGGGACCACCAGATTGGCTTCCTTTATTTGGAGGATAGCGTCTTGGTTCTGTTTGGGATAGCACAATCCATGCACTCATGTAAGTGCTTATAAAGTGCAATTGTGTAGGATTCAGTAGTCATAACTGTATTGCCCATCTGCATGGGTGTCATGATGTTCACCACTTCTGTCTTAAGAAGCATGAAGCTGGCTTTGAAGAAATTTTTTAACATGGTTTCCTAAATGGGGGGTGGGGGCAGAATGTGGATATGTACGGTAATTAGCTTATGGTTGGATCGGACCGATGAGGCGTTGACTTCAGGTGTGGAACACCAGTCACTCAGGACAAACCAAACCCCGTAACCAGCACAAATAACCACAAAGTGAGCTAAATGCTACTCATCGCCGGAAGTCTCAGCCTCCAAATGCACACACTCGAGGCACTTCTCAGTATGGAGAATACTGATATCTGTGCAGTATCTGTAACCTAGTTCAAGGCTCCAGAGAGCACACCAGCACTACCAGGATACTACTCATTCCATACCTTCCAGCATCAGAACCTGGATCATAGCATATAGCTGGGGATGTATCCATATTCATCAAGGATACCTACACCTCTCTCTACATCCTCTCTACAAGATATGTACCCATAGAATGTTGCACAGCAATGTTCTTCCCACTCCACAGGGGTAGGGCCACAAAAGACCCTTGGCATTCCTGCTCTATGAGCCTGACGAGTCTGATCTGCAAGGCAATGGAGCCTATCATAATGGAAGTCAACAATAAAGACATTGGGAGCCTTCACACAGTTGAGCACACCCAGTTTGGCTTTGTCAAATGCAGATCATGCCTCCTGAACTGAGTGGATTTCTTTGAGAC
The DNA here is from genome assembly GCF_019279795.1 of Protopterus annectens. Taxonomy (NCBI): domain Eukaryota; kingdom Metazoa; phylum Chordata; order Ceratodontiformes; family Protopteridae; genus Protopterus; species Protopterus annectens. Next base: position 1,177,753,583 of record NC_056744.1, on the reverse strand, counting down.
AGTTATCCAGGCTACAGATGATTGAAAGGAGCTCCACACAGCCTACCTATACCTCACTAAGCCCTTTGACACCATTCCCCAGTCAGGTATCATAGATGAACTCACCAACCTGGGCATAAATCCATACATCACAAGATGGATTGCAAACTGGCTCACAGATAGATCCCACAAATTAAGAGTTGCTGGCTACATGTCAGACTCTAAACTGGTAACAACTGGTATCTCACAGGGTTCAGTCCTGAGGCCCCTCCTGTTTGGTATAGACTTCTCAGAAGTACATGGCAACACAGGAGGGGTGTGGTTGACTAAGTTTTCTGGGAAATGTAAAGTGTTTGCCATAACGGATTCCCCGGATGACACAAATATTCTCCAGAAGGGACTCTATGAGACAGATGTGTGGTGTCAGAATCATGGTTTCAAGCTCAATGTGAAAGAATGCATAGTAATCCCCTTTGGGGAAAACAAAGTACCCACAAACTACCACATAGGTGTTACCCCCTAAAAACTGACAAGGTAATAAGGAATCTGGGGACAAAAGTAGATAGTCATCTTTCCTTTGACAACCATGTTGCCAAAGTGATTAGGAAATCCTATATGGCCCACCTAATCAACAAAGGGTTTGCATCAGGATCAAAAGAGGTAGTGGTGGCCCTCTACTCTTAAGTAATCAGACCCATCCTTGAGTACAATGCACCATTTTGGATGTACTCGACTAAGCATATCCAGCAGCTGGAGAGACCACAGAGGTACCTCACCAAGAGGATTACTGGCCTCAAACAGTTGTGTTATGCAACACAACTGGTAAAACTAAATCTGTTCTCCGTTGAATACCGCCTACTCAGAGGCACACTCTGCCTAACATACAGAGCCATGTCCAACACATAACCGTTGAACATGCTCCATCTAAGGATAACAAAATTGAGTCGCACTACACACTCCAGGGATATGAACCTCATCACAGCAATGAATACAACATGCTGGTGGGATAGAGTACCATCCCAGAGACTTGCCTTAGTGTGGAACAGAGTCCCAATGTACATCAGACAGAGCCCCTCGCTGACACTCCTCAATAGGAACCTTGATGAGTGGATGGGAAACAGACAATTCACGCCAGGCATCACATCAGCAGCCCAACTAGAAAGGGGCTTATGGTACTAACTATTAGAACTAGGGCTTAGGAGACTAACCAATGGGGTGGTGAAAGCTGCACAACTTGCCTAGGCTAATATATGCTTTCATGAAGATAGTCTACTACATACCTATGAACTTGTGTGACAGGTACATGTCTACAGATAGTAGATGTGTACTTCACTGTACAGTCATGTTGTACAGCAGGCACATGCACCACATACACTGTAATGCTTACAGATACTGGTGGCTATTATGTACAGTGGGTGAGATGTGCACCTCATGTCTTTTGTGCCATTGGGATGTGTGCTGGGTGGGACAGTCCTGGATGGCTCCCTGTCATGGCCACCCTCTTACACACATCTCTGCCCATCCATCTTTGGCTTATTATACTGTGTTCCCCCTACATATATTGGTACATAGGTAGGTAATAGGCTATCTGCCTGAAGGCATATATTAGTATGGCCAGAGTGTGCAGCTATCACCACACATGGGGTTAGTTCCCTATGCCTCGGTGTAGTAGAGCTGATGAAGTGATCCATGGTGAGACAGTTCAGTTTCACATACACTCATCAAGGCTCCTCTGGAAGAGTGTCAGTGAGGGACTCAGCTTAATGTAGGTTGGAAGCCTGTTCCAAAGCAAAGGATGTCTGTGAGTTAGTAATGTAGCCCTCCAACATGTTCTATTTATTGTTGTGATGATTATATCCCTAGAGCATGTGGCACAGTGAGCTTGGGTTTACTTCAGATAGAGCATGTACATCAGTTCTGCATTGGACATGGACTTGTCTGTTGAGCAGAGATCGCCTGAGTAGACAGTATGCAACAGAGTACAGATTGAGTTACTTCAGTCTTGTTGCATGGGGCAACTGTTTGAGGCCAGTAATCCTCTTGTTGAGGTACTTCAGTGGTCTTTCCAGCTGCTGAAGGTGCCTAGTCAGATTCATCGCAAGTGTGTTGTGGTACTCTCTGATGGGTCTGATGACTGATGAGTAGAGGGAACCTCCTTTGACCTACATGCAAATACTTTGGCAATTTGTGGGAACATATAGCATGATTTTCTAACCACTTTGTGAATGTGTTTCTGAAAGTAGAGATGACTATCCACATGTGTCCATAGATCCCTTATTATTACCTCCATATTTAGGGTGTTGGCACCTATGTGGTATTTGTATGACTGTAGCTCAAGGCCATAATTTTGACACCACATCTGTCTGACTGAGACCCTTTTTAAGGATGTCTCTGTTGTCCCAAACATTGATTATGACAACCTTTTTGTAGTCATCCACAAACTTTGCTAATCATAGCCCTCGTGTGTTTGACTGTATTACTGAAAAGTATACACCAGACAGGAGGGGTCCCAGAACTGAGCCATGGGGGACAGCAGTTGTTACCAGCTTACAGTCCAACAGGGAGACCACAATTCTTACCTTGTGGGATCTATCTGTGCCCCATTTGGCAATCCATCAGATGACATACGTGTTTATGCACAGGTTGTTGATTTTGTGGATATGACATGTGTGTGGGATGTTGGAAAAGGGCTTTTCAATGTATATGTAGGCCATGTGGAGCTCATTTCATTGATGTATGTCCTGGGTAACTGCCTTGAAAACTGTCTAGCAGGTTTAGGGACCATGATCTGCCCCATGACCAAACCAAAATGGGTAGGGTTGGGTGTTTGCAGGCTCCCAATAGCTCTGTTTATGAGTTCCATAATGATGGACTCCACGGCCTTGCAGATCAGGCTAATTAGGCTTATAAGACAATAGTTCCCATGGTCTGTTGTGCACCAACACTTGTGGAGTGTGTCAAACGTTGCTGTAACCCATTCAACAGTTTCATATTCTGTACAGAGGGTGAGTCTCAACAGACTGTTCAGGTGCAGGGTCTGTTTGTTTTGAAGTTCACATATGACACAGCCAGGGACACCATGTTATCCCATAGACACCATGTTTTTAGGTTTGGATAGAGCTGTTTAACCATTGTATATGTGATTTCTGGGTTTTCACAATCTCCAGGTAGGGTAATGGGCCTTTTTGTCAGTGAGAGGGGGGTAAATATGTATGAACCTGTCTGACAAGATGTTGGCAATGTCAGTCATGTACATGTATTCATTTACACTTTGCACTGACTCAGAACATATATGAGTTTACATTGATATTTATGACATAGCTAAAGAAAGCTTCATGGTTCTCTATGGACTCTTTGGCAATATTTTTGGCAGAACATGGCTTGGATAATGTTAGGAGTGTTCATTGTTTCTTGGTGATACTGATCAGAGATTTATTGATCTTCTTTGGATTTTCACTTTCTTTGAACAGTTTGATTATGACAGGGGTCCAATATATTATATGGGTCTGTTTTCATATCACTGTGTGCGCAAGGCAGGATTGGTGAATAGTGACGTGTCTGGAGTAAGAACTGCAACTGCCAGATATGTGTGGCCCACTGCTGTACTCAGACATGGCCTAAGTGTGTGAGCATGCTCAGTATGACCTTTCAGTATGTTGTTGACTGAAATTTGCTTCATTTGTTTAAGTGTGTGAGCATGCCCAGTATGACCTTTCAGTATGTTGTTGACTGAAATTTGCTTCATTTGTTTGTGTGTGAGCATGCCCAGTATGACCTTTTAGTATGTTGCTGACTGACATTTACTAAATTTGTTTAAGTGTGTGAGCATGCCCACTATGGACATATATATACTATGTTTGTGTGTGAAAATTCAAGTTGTTTTTTACTTCAGGGCTCACCTTTGTGTTGTACATTGACAGGAAGCACGCTGTGCCTGCAGGGCTTCCATGAGTCAATTTGCATAGACTTATCAACATTTCTACATACAGGGGGGACAGCTATTATTTGTACATTTCTACCAGGGGGGCACACCTGATTGTTACTGTGGGTGTACATAGGATGAGGGGTACACCTGACACTTATACACATTTGCTAGGCCTGCACTGCTATATCAGGTATTCCATTTCAGTCTGTACTGTTGCCTATCATACTGGCTTGAGGCATACCAATGTACTACAGACCTTAGCTTCCAATTACATGCATATTGTTTGTGACTTCATAGCCTACCCAACCCACATCACATTGCCTGGCCTGCTGTTATCTGTCTGCATAGGCCTGGGGGGAGGTTACTCATATGCCTCTTCAGAGGGCATGATACAGCATTTGTTTGTGTTTGCGTTTGTCTACAATTGTCCTGCTGGCTGTGACTGTTAGGTATGTGACCCCCCCTCCCCCAACTGGTATGTGTGAGTAACTTAAGTTGTGTCTGTGCCAGTGAAATGCTGTCATGGCTTAGTGGTTCAGTACTGTGACTATAGTGCACAGTATCCTGATTTCGAGCCCTGTCACTGCTTTTTATTTTCCTGCTGGGCAGACCTGACTGGTTAAGGAACAGTAAAGCAGGTGTGAGCGTGTTTACCCAACTTTGCTCAACTTTGCCCAACGTTGCACTGGCTAGCACAGTGTGCAGCTACACCCAATTGTATTTAAATATTCTCAATACTGGTAAAATGTGCCTAGCAGTGCTTTATATTGCTTAAAATAGGGCACTCATGCCTCAGGTGGTGCTGCAGGGCTGCCTATGTCAGATGCACATAGTACACTACCTATACATGTTTGAAAACAGGTAGTGTCAAGTTAGGCATCCCTTTTACTGCATGTGTGAGTCAGAATGAGGTGTCATTTCCAGGGTTCCTACTGAGTCAGTGTATGTGCTATCCGTTGTCTCTTTGCCAAGGCCAGGGCATACTGGGCACGTCTCCTTCTGCCTACTGGGGCCGACTCAGATTGTTCCTCCTCCGAGTCACACTGTGCCTGTGCAGGCCTTGGCAATGGTGGGGGGCTGTTTGGCCCTGCCCCATGCTGTTCCTGCTGCAGCTGTTTCCGCAGGATCATGTTGTGTAGCATGGCACATACTATAACAATTTGGGTACATGTAGTTGGTGAGTACTGCAAGGATCCACCAGATGTGTCCAGGCACCAGAACTGTGATTTGAGCATCCCAAACACATGCTCAATTATGTTTCTTGTTTGTGCGTGTGCATCATTATGGAGTTCTTGTTCAGGTGTGTGTGCATTTCTGATGGGTGTCATCAGCCACGGCTCCAGTGCATATCCAGCATCCCCCACTAGGTGACCCGCAGGGATGTCCCCACTGGCAAATCTCTGGTACAGCTGGGTCAGATGCCAAATGTGGGAATTGTGATAGCTTCCAGGGCATCCAGCACATACATTCATTATTATGGCCTGGGCATCACACACAAACTGGCAGTTGATGGAGGGGAAGCCCTTGCGGTTGATGTAGACCCTACCCCGCTCACTGGGTGGTGCTTTGATGCATATGTGCATGCAGTCTATTGCATCCACTACCTCAGGGTATTCTGCTATTTGGTGGAAAAGATGCATATTGCTGGCCAATGCCTCACGGGAATTGGGGAAATATATGTGGTCACCGACATGTGCTGACATGGCATCCAGGAACTGGTGGAGTACCTTGGATGCTGATGCCTGTGAAATCCCTATCATATCACCAGTTGGTCTTTGGAAGGTACCTGTAGCTAGCATTCTTAGGCCTACATATACCTTGGTATCCACTGGGATGGGTTCCCCTCTGTTGGTTCTGTGTGTGAGGTGTGGCCAGCACAGCTCAACAATTTGCTGTAGGAGGTCTCTGTCCACCCTATAGTGCTCCACTATCTCCAGCTCATGTAGCCCCTGGTAGGTTACCCTGGGTCTGTACACTCTTCTCCATCTCCTCCCTGTGGGTTGCTCAGCAGCATTCACAACATCACCACCCTCAGCACCTTGCACATGTTGGTTTATGATAGCAAGAGCAGCCCCTAACATTTTGTCTGACTTAAGCTTTTTAAGCTTTCCCTCTTTGTATACTGCAGTGTTGCAGAGTTCTTGAGAAAAAAAACAGGGGGGAATGGTGTTTGCAGAGTTTAAAGTGCTGGGCTGGGCTGAGCTAGTCTGCTGCCTGTGTAATTGGCTGATTCTGATATATTTCACCTGGCAGCTCTGCTAGTTCTCCTTGGTTAACTTCCTACTACTTCTTTTCCTTCCTTTTGCCTTTCTGTTTCCGCCTGGGGCAGCTCCGCGCAAATGAGCGCAAACACGTGCACATGCATGCACATGCTGTGTGCATCTTTGCAAGGAGTGTCCTATCTTTTAACAGTGTGCACCTTTGGTTTGAGGTTTTCAAACAGGACAACTGTAGGCACGCCTCTTGCAATCCTGAGCAACTCAAAGCAAACAGAAGCCACTGTGCTCCAATTAGCTTACAGCCTGTCTGACACACCCCCTCATGCTGTCACATATATTCTGCTCTTCTACTCACCTACTCCTACTCTTACACTCTTGGGACATGCCTCACATGCTGGGGAAAATTGGGATTCACTATCCTTATCCTCATTTCCATAGGATTGCCTAGTAATGCATGGTTACATATCTCACACTGAGCTTTCCCCTTTAGCAACCACTACTCAGTGGCCATGTTGTCTTCAGCCTGCCATTCACCTGCATGGCAGAATAAGCTTTTTAGTGAAAATGCCTATTTTTGGCTTTTTTGTAATTATTTTCTTGTTTTTATAAGCGCCGCGCGCTTGCGCGGTGCTGCGCTATGCTTAAACATCAGAGATATCGGGGAAAAAAAGTTAAATTGTTATATTTTTAAACATTATATAATGCCAATGGCCTGATATTTGGCCATTGGCATGCTTCCTCAACTGTATGCATCCTTTATTTGGAACAGTCATAGCTCCGTTTAGCTATTTGCAGAAATGTACTCCGTTACCAACGAAGTACATTTCTGCAGCTAACACTAATCTTCCACAGACAGGTTAGTGTTTCCTGGATCGCAAATTTACCTCATTTGCATGACTTTCACCAACAAATGAGGTAATTTGCATACCATGATGCTGTCCGTGCAAGAGTAGCTTTAGCAGCTCTCGTGCCCGCCCCTGCCAGCTGTACCTGGATCGCATGGCAGACATATTGCTGGCATGAGCTTTTACACTCTTCTTGCACTCCGTGCAAGCTTTCGTAAATCCAGGGGCTTGAGTATTTACAGTATTTAGTTGATTACTTGTCATCATTTACTTAAAGACTTGTTGAAGGGCTTTTATGTTGGTGAGAATTTTCAAACATTAGCAAGGAGCATTCCTTATAACAAAGGCTAAGTAGGTTTATATAAATATTAGATTGGTTGTAAGTATCAAAAACAACTCTTATTGTTGGCTGCTGTCTTGCGGTCAACTTATGGTACCAGACTCTGAAATGTGCTCCTCAGATGGCACTAAACTCAGGATTTCACAATTATGATGTAGCTTTAATTCCCACAAAATGGGAGGATACTGAAAGTAGCTACCATCATAGCTTCTTCAAGAGTCAGCTGAGAGCTATATGCATTATGGGTACTAAGCATTCTGAAAGATACAAGTACATTTATGCATGCTTAGATATTAGGTGAATCATACATCAATATCCTATTGGACAATAAATGTTCCCCAACATTGTATTAATGTACAGATATTACCCAGTAAAAACAAGTCTGAAATTTTCAGGGCAGCAAATAAAGCTGCTGTGAAGCTCAGAATTGCCACCATTTTATGCTCAATAATTGCTGCTTTGCTATTATTGAGTCTACAATTAAAAAAAAGTAAACTATGGAAGGAATTAAAAAAGAAAAAGTAACGCGTGTGTGTGTGTGTGTGTGTGTGTGTGTGTGTGTGTGTGTGTGTGTGTGTGTGTGTGTGTGTGTGTGTGTGTGTGACAAAGAGAGAGAGTTTCATCGGATACCTCTCAACTTTTATGGTCAAGAATTCTAGGTAAAGGTAAAATTATAAGGACAAAAAGTCCTAAAATCAGTGACAGATTTTAAATGTATCTTTATTAACATGCATTTTCTGTACAATAACAATGATGTAACTACAATTTCTGACTGGGTTTACTGGCAGTAATGTTTACTAATTTACTAGAAAATTAAATATTTTCATGGGACAGAGCAAGAATTAGGGACATTTAAGAAATATGAGGCATGGGGTTGGTCCAAAATCCCTTGGACTGTAAGAATTTTTTCATTTGTTTGATCATGGAAACATTTAAAGCATACTCAGTCAGGAAAGCTGTAACTGCTGTGTGTGCATGCGCTTTGGCTGTGAGTCTGTCTGTGCTTCTGCATCTCTGTGTCTGTCTGTCTCTATTTCTATCAATAGGTGTGTGAGTCTCTCTGTGCCTGCATATGTGTGTGTGTGTGTGTGTGTGTGTGTGTGTGTGTGTGTGTGTGTGTGTGTGTGTGTGTGTGTGTGTGTGTGTGTGTGTGTGTGTATGTATGTGTGTGCATGTGGTGCTTGTGTGTTCTGTTGACATTAAATACAACATAACTTATACTTTAGATGTAAAATATTTCCTCCAGTTACATATATTGCAGTAAGTCTGAAACATTAGGCAGAGGCATTATTTTCCATCAAAAGTATAAAAAAAAGAATGTATACTAATAAAAAGGATTGCAAAACAATTTAACAGATACTCCATTATCTAAGTGCAAATGTCTTTGGTGATCCCTTATTTCCTTGATAACATCCACCCTGTCTGACATTATTGCTTGCATATATTTGAAAGCTCTTCACAGAACTGCACTGATTCCATACACAATTACAACACACTGAAAATAGATACCATCACTGCTGCTTCTTCAAGAGTGAGCTGAGCTCTAGGCATTATCGTTATTAATCATTCTTAAAGGTAAAAGTACATTCACACATATACATTGTAAAGCTGTACACAGAACTGCTGTCATCAGAACTACTTATTCATCTACAGTTGTTATTTAAGTGGGCTTGTGTGCAAATATGATTTTTTTTCCTTAAATTAAATTTTTTCTTCACTTGTGGCTGCAGTTAAAATGCTTTGTTGCCAAGGTGAAAACAGATTTGATTAAAATTCTGTCATGATATCTGATTAGCCAACATTTAAGATCAGAAAGAGGATAGTGAAGCTGATGATTCTGAAAAATAATATTTTTTACTATTTTAAGCTTATGAATGAACATGGGTGTAGGGAAGAAGCCGCGGTGGTGCAGCGGTAGCGTTACCTCACAGCAAGAGGTTCTCCTGTTCGATTCTTGGCTGGAGTGCCTTCTGTGTGGAGTCTGCATGCCTTCCCCACGGTCGAGTAGCATTTGAAAGACATGCATGAATGGGTGTGTCTTTGTTGAAGGCTGGTCGTCGGGCTAGCAACTCAGCACCATAAAAATCTACTGCCAATCATTAGCGGACCGGCGTTCCGCTGTGGCGACCCCTAACCAGGAAAAGCTGAAAAGATAAACAATGAACATCGGTGTAGGCAGCTGTGGATGACATGATATTCAAATTACTAACTTGGGTAATATAAACGCTTCAGTGTTTGATGCTAAGTATTGCAAAAGGGACTAGCTGAGCTCCACTCTTGATAAAGTAACAATAACTTCACCTTTAGCGTTAAAAATGCAGTGCCTTTTATATTTTGAGGGAACATTCATTTGATTACAATTTAATGAGCACTCACTAAAGACAGATCATGAAGCTAGAGGTTTGGGCATATTTCTGAGAGTGATTTTGACCTGAATATAGTGTCAACAATTTGCAGTGCCTTTTGGTAGTTGTGATTTTTTTTCTAAGCGCAGGTGGAGTTGAACTGAGTGTGGTTATCCCTGTCTACACATCATTGTTACATGCAATCATTGAATACAGTGTTGCTTTCTGTAGCCTCCTGAGAAGACATCTGGTGGAACTCAAACTTTAATTCCTGAAAAAAAACTGATGCATCAGCGACTTTGATTACTCTGATAAGATGTAGAAACTTTGAGTGTCATGTAAGCTAATCTGAGGAGACCTCTGCCATGTTTTCAAGGCTATCTTCAACAACATACTCTTTGAGAGTCTTTGTAGGAGGAAGCAAGTACTCTTTCTGGTCTTTGTAGGAGGAAGCAAGTACTCTTTCTGGAAATTTTAGTTACCAGTAACTTAATAAAATATGCATATCTCAGAAACAAACAGCAGTGGAATCTTGTCCAATGCTTTTCTGAAAAGAAATAAAAGGTCCAACAGTGCATATTGCAGACACCAGGTCTCCACCATCACTGTCAACTAACACCATAAACCCTAATAATTTCAAATACTTTCTTCTTTCAAAATCAGTCCCTATCTCAGGAAATCAAACCACCATTAATAATGCTGTTTCTTTAGACTGTCCCTCCACAAAGCTCATTAAAGACCAGGAAATTTACATTTTTCCCTTCTCAGTTGCTCCAAAATTGTTGCAGTTTTTCTCTGCAAAACTTTCCATCTTGGAAGCCCTCTTCTCCCTTGTGGATGAATAGATGGAGTATAACCTCTGTGTCTTCAGGAACATAAAATGGGACTGCCCCCTCCCAGCAGTTTTAATCTGAAGTAAGATGGATAGTTTAAATTTAAAATTCCCTCTCCTGCACAGCTTCAGTGTATTACAAAAAAGCTGATCTCTTTTTTCCTTGTTTCACTGGAATAATAAGTTCATAGGTTCATAGGTGTATACTAGGCTAATGGTCCTGGAGCCTTTACAAGCCTAACCCATAGAAGTGTCCTGGCATCGTGCCGCCTGATGTTAGTTCCCAGTGCCTCTATCAAATAGAGCCACTAGAGTGATCCCTGTGGTGAACTTTCTATTACCCATCTACTCATCAAGATTTATCTTGAAGAGGGACAGTGAGGTGCTCTGCTTGACATGTATGGGAAGTCTATTCCAGAGCATGGGCAGTCTCTGGGTAAGGAACCTGTCCCTCCAGCATGTTCTGTTGATTGTGGTAATGAGATCAAGGTCTCTGGAGCATATGGTGTGGAGGGAATGGGATTTCTTTAGATGTAGCATTTCTAACAGAGCTGGGTCAGACATGGCTTTTAAGTCAAGCAGAGATTGCTTCTAAGTAGGTGATATGAGACAAAGAATAGCTGGAGTCTTTTGAGTCTGTCCATGTAGGAGATGTGTTTAATGCCTAGGATCCTCTTCGTGAGGTGCTTCTGTGGCCTCTCTAGCTGTTGCAGGTGTCTAGTAAGGTACATGCCAGATGGGGCATTATACTCAATGATTGGTCTAATGAGGGAAGAGTAGAGAGAGACAATGACCTCTTTCTTCCTGGATGCAAAACCCTTGGTAATGAGATGTGCCACATAGAAGGACTTTCTGACCACAGTGGCAATGTGGTGGTTGAAGGAGAGGTTGCTGTCAACCTGCATCCCCAGATCTCTTATAATGCCTTCAGTGTTCAGCGGGCTCCCATCAATGTGGTAATTAGTGGGAACCGAGTTTTTACCAAAGGAGATGACAGGCACATTTTTTGGCATTAAGCTTAAGGCCATGGTTTCGACACCAGTCATTGATCTCAGTGAGGCCTTTGTGTAGGATGTCTGCATCACTTGGGGAAGTTAATAATGGTTCCCAGCTTGCAGTCATTTGTGAACTTGGTCAGCCAAAGTCCCTTTGTATTGGCCTGGACTTCTGAGAAGTAGATGCTGAGCAGGAGAGGACCCAGGACTGATCCCTGTGGGACTCCACTCGTGACTGGTCATCAGTCTGTCTTGGAGTCTGCTACTTTCATACTGTGTGTTCTATCTGTGAGACAGTTTGCAACCCACCAGTGATATAGGGGTTGATGCCTAGTTTGGTGAGTTTATCAATAATTCCCGAGTGAGGAATGGTATCAAAGGCCTTGGCCAGGTTGAGGTAGGCTGTATCCATTGTCTTACCTTCATCCACAGCCCTGGTGACTGACTCAAAGAAGTCAACCAGGCTAAGCAGGTATGATGTCCCTTTCACAAAGCCAAATTGCATGGGGTCTAGAGTTTGGAGATTTCCTATATCTTTGTTAATCAGGTCCATGATGATGTGCTCTATAGCTTTACATATCAGACTCACCAGGTTAATGGGGCAATAATTCCCAGGGGTCTGTAGTCGCTCCCGCTTTATGGAGAGGGATAACTGTAGCAGTGCACCATTTGGTAGGGACAAAGCCTGAGCTGAGGCTGTGACTGAACAGGACAGACAGATGTGGTGCAAGTTCGCTTTGTATTTCATGTAGAACACAGCCAGGGATATTATCCAGTGCCATGGAAGCTGTATTCTTGGCCTTGTATAACGCAGCTTTAACCTGTGCTGCAGTAATGCTGGGTGCCTGGCATTCTTCCAGTATAGTGATTGGTCCTGGGGGGGTAAAGATGGCACTGAATCTGTCAGCCAGTATGTTGGCAATATCTGTTGGCTCAGTATAGGTGGTACCATTGTGCAGTAACTCAGAGCAAATCTGGGTATTGGTGTGGAGGTTCTTGATATAACTATAGAAGTCTTTGTGATTGTTTTTAGTGTCTGCCACAATTCTGCCTTCATAGCTGGCTTTGGAGGATTTGATGAGGGATCTCAACTTTTTGTTGTGGCTAATAAGGGAGTTTTTCCAGTCTTGGGACTTCATCTTCTTCCGCAACAGTTTCTTCTTTCTGTTGTAGAGTTTATTCATGGCAGGGGAACACCAGATTGGCTTCCTTTTTTTGGAGGAAAGCATCTTGGTTCTGTTGGGTATGGCTAGTTCCATGCATTTATGTACATGTTCGTACAGTTCATTGGTGTATGATTCAGCAGTCATGCAGCTATTTTCCATTGGCATGGGTGCCGTGAAGTTAGCCACTTCTGTTTTTAGGAGCCCAAAGTCAGCTTTGGAGAAGTTTTTCAAGGTGGTTACCTTTGTGGGGGGTGTGGGTGAGATGTGGATTTCCATGGTGATTAGTTTATGGTCGGATCTGACCAGGGAGGGATTGACTATTGGTGTAGAGCAACAGTCACCCATGTTAGTAATAACCAGGTCATGGATGTTGCTTCCTCTAGTGTGGGTCAGAATGAGCTGGTCCAGGGCACTGGAATTGATGAATTCCAGGAAGTGTTGGGCCAGTGTATTGGTGCTTGAGTAGTTTTCCCAGTTGATGGAGAGGTAGTTGAAGTCTCCTAGTATGAGAGTGTTGGGTTGGACCTTGATAGATTCCAGGATGCTTAGGAACATGGAGTGAGAGTCTAGTGACATGGTTGGGAACCTATATATAGCAGGCTATGACCTGGATCACCATCTTACCCAGTGTTAGTTGTACCTGAAGTATCTCAGATGCATTATGCTGGGCTACTAGTCTGGAGGTGTGCATATCCTTTATGAATATAGAGACACCACTGCCTTTGGAACTTCGGTCCATGTTTCGGGACCAAAGGTGTGGAATGAGTTATAGCCTGGTAGCACAGGGATGCTTTCTGGCACTTTAAACCAAGTCTCCATTACAGCACAAATGTCGATGTTCTCCATTTTGAGGAGAGCTTTGAGTGAGTGCATCTTGAGATTTAGACTTCTACCATTGAGCAGCTTGACCCTTAGATTGCATTTATTTATAGCTGTTACGGTGGTAATTTGGTCTTTGGAACACCTCCTAAAAAAGGCACTATAGGGGTGGCAAGAGCCTTAGCCAGTACCTGGAAAGCCAGGGGTGACAGATACAGGCCATCTTTGGCAAAGCATTGAGGTCGGTCAATCATGTCATCCCAAGCAGACAGATACTGGATCCCCTTAGAATGACACCAGAAATGTAGCCAATTGTTGAAGTCAATCATTTTTTTGTTTGTACTGTGGTATCATAACATGATTATAATCATAAAAAGATGGCTTGCACCAGTTGCAGGCAAACGTTTTATTCAGAACAGCAGTGAAAGCTTGTAAATGCTTTCATCTCAAGTTTAAAACAATACAGGAACTTCATCAGACAAGCTAAAACTGCATTTAAATGAAGCAAGGCATATTACATCATTTCCTCTTTGCAAACTTAAAGGGAAATCATGCTCATAACTAAAGGCTATGTCCTGGATACCAAATATAAAAATGTTACATGCTGTTACACAGTCATCATCATCTTCTTTCGGCTGTTCCCATTAGGGGTCGCCACAGTGGATTGTCTGTTTCCATTACTTCCTGTCCTCTGCATCTTGCTCTGTCACACCAACCACCTGCATGTCCTCTATCACCATAGCCATAAACCTTATCTTAGGCCTTCCTCTTTTCCTGTTACCTGGTAGCTTCATCCTTAACATCTTTTTCCCAATATACTCAGCATCCCTCCTCAGCACATGTCCAAACCAATGTAATCTTGCCTCTCTGGCTTTGTCTCCAAACCTTCCAACCTGGGCTGACTTTCTAATATACCTATGCCTGATCCTGTCCACCCTCATCACACCCAGTGCAAATCTTAACATCTTTAACTCTGCCACATCCAGCTCTAACTCCTGCCTTTTTGTCAATGCCACTGTCTCCAACCCATATAACATAGCTGGTCTCACTACTCTCTTGTAGACCTTCCCTTTCACTCTTACTAGTACTCATCTGTCACAAATCACTCCTGACACTCTTTTCCACCCACTCCATCCTGCCTGTATTCTCTTCTTCACCTCTCTTCCACACTCACCATTACTCTGAACTATTGATCCCAAGTATTTATCTCATCCACCTTCGCCACCTCTACTCCTTGTATCCTCACCATTCCTCTATCCTCCCTCTCATTCACACACATATATTCTGTCTTAGTCCTGCTGACCTTCATTCCTCTTCTCTCTAGAGCATATATCCATCTCTCCAGGGTCTCCTCCACCTGTTCCCTACTCTCACTACAGATCACAATGTCATCTGCAAACATCATAGTCCACGAGGACTCCTGTCTGATCTCGTCTGTCAACCTGTCCATCACAATTGCAAATAAGAAAGGGCTCAGAGCTGATCTTTGATGTAATCCCACCTCCACCTTAAACGCATCTGTCATTCCCACCGCAGACCTCATCTCTGTCACACTAATCTTGTACATATCCTGTACCACTCTTACATACTTCTCTGACACTCCTGACTTTCTCATACAAATCAACAACTCCTCTCTAGGCACCCTGTCATATGCTTTCTCTAAGTCTACAAAAACACAATGCAACTCCTTCTGACCTTCTCTGTACTTCTCCATCAACACTCTCAGAGCAAACATCGCATCTGTAGTGCTCTTTCTCGGCATGAAACCATACTGCTGATCACTAATCATCACATCCCTTCTTAACCTAGCTTCCACTACTCTTTCCCATAACTTCATGCTGTGACTGATCAATTTAATCCCTCTGTAGTTACTACAGCTCTGCACATCACCCTTATTCTTAAAAATCGGTACCAAAACACTTTTTCTCCATTCTGCAGGCATCCTCTCACTTTCCAAGATTTCATTAAACAATCTGGTTAAAAACTCCACTGCCCTTTCACCTAAACACCTCCATGCTTCCACAGGTATGTCATCCATTATTCATCCTCATCATAGCTGTCCATCTCCTAGCTCGGTCCCTCTATTTAGCCAATCAGCAGATGTCATACCAAGCACCTTTCTAGCCATCTCAGTGCCTGTCTTAACTCATTCCTGAACTCCAGCTGTTACACAGTACAAACTTAAATTGCTAGTATAATGTTTAAAACATATAATAAAGGCATATTTAAAACATAATTCTGTTCTAATATACTTTCACATCTCTTAAGTATAGTTATAAAATAATAAACATCCACAGGCTAGATATAGATAAGTGGTCATTTAAGCCTGGCCAGTGTGTGGAGTCTAACCTGATCTGCCAAAATAATTTGGTTGTAGGTTTTAGATCTTGACTTTGGCATCAGTTAGTCTGTGTCAGGTCTTCTTGAAGGATATTTGTGTCTTTGGAAGATTCTGTGACTGTACCTAGTTTGCATTCATCTGTGAACTTGGTCATACAGAAACATTGGCCTTGACTTCAGAAAAGTAGATGTCAAAAAGAAGAAGCCCCAGCACTGATCTTGAGGGACTCCACTAGTGATTGGCCTTTTTATGGTGGTAGACTCAACTATACTGACTTCTTGTGTCATATCTGTGAGCTTGTCTACAATGTCTGAATGGGGTATTATGTCAAATGCTTTGACCTGGTCATGGTAGGCACTATGCACCATTTTGCCCTTGTGCATTGTTTTGGTGATCTTCTTGAAGAAGTCCTTCAGGTTGGGTAAGCACACCTGCCCTTGACAAAACCTAATGGGATTGTATCCAATATCTAAAGATTTCCCATGTTGCTGTTTATCATGTCCCTGATTATTCTTTCCATGTCATGTTACATATGACACTAATCAGGCTTATGGGTCGGTAGTTTCCTGGGCCCATGGATGTTCCACCCTTGTGCAGAGGGATAACAGTTGCAGTCCTCCATTTGCTTGGCATGAAGCCTGTTTGAAGGCTACAATTGAAAAGTGCTTGCATAGTGGAAGTGATAAGTCATGTTTCATGCTATTAAGGAGGCATCCTGGAAAATGATCAGTTCATATCAATGAAGTGTTTTTTGGCCTTGGAGAGTGCACTGAGGACCTACTCCCTAGTGATAGTTGGGGGGATATGGTTGAGGTATTTCTTGTGGTATCTTAGGAAGAAAGGCTAAAATTGGAACTGAATTTATTTGCTAGTAGATTTGCTATATTCTCTGGCTTTTCACTCTTCTAATTTCTCCATATCTTTTGTGTTTCCAATACCATGATGGGAATGGACCCCATTCCTAAGTCAAAGTATGGTTAAAGTTCATGAAATTAGTATTATTTCAATCTTTGATGTCAGCCAAAAGTGCTCTTCGCAACACTCGCAATGTGCCCAGTAATGACTCTGTCTGCAATTCATATGGGGTTACATGGATTGGTAACACATCTAGCTATGATTAAAATTATTTTTTATAAGACCCATTACTCCTGCTACTATTGGAACTCTCTGGGTATCTTTCTTCCACATTGCTGTCGTTTCTGCCTGCAGATCCTGGTAGTTTGACTTTGTATCTCTCTCTGTACACAAAACACTATAGTCACTGGGTGTGGGTATTTCAATGATCAATGCTACTTTTGTCTTCTTTTCTTGGATCACTATATCTGGTTTTCTAGCATCTATCTTTTCAACTCATGGTAATGGGTGATCCCATGTGATATAAACTTCATAATTTTCTATGATGCTTTGTGGCTCATGTTTCCAGTGTTTTTCATCCACTTCGATACCATAATGTTTGCACAATCCCCAGTGCAACAGTCTCACCACATTATTATGCTTTTCAATATACAGTCCTTCTGCCATTAGTGTGTCGCAATCAGCAAGAAGGTGTGTGACTGTTTCCAATTTGGTTTTACAAAACCTACATTTTTCTGTTTCTCCCACATGTTCGATGGACTTTGTAAACCAGCGTGTAAGTAGCCCATTATCTTGGGCCGCCAATATTAACCTTTCATTTCTTGGTTTGAATTCACCTCTCCTTAACCATTCCTGCATTCTTTCTTGATCAACATGAGGCTGTTCCATAAGTTTTCTATACTTGCAACTATATTTATGTTTTTTCCACATTTCTTGCCTTCTCATCTCGTCCTTCACCTTATAGTATTTCTTTTGTTTTTTGGCACATTCAGTTGCTGCCTGGTTTTTATCTACTTCTGGTTTGATTTCCATTCCTGCTTGATGTCGATATGCTTCTGCTAAATAAAGCAGAGAAGTCATCTTAGATTTAGTCTCCTCATGTTTCAAAACTTTCACTACATTTGGATCTTGTGAGTTCAGTAGATATGTGTGGAGTACCACGACTGCAGATCTATACATGTAATCAATTTCAAGGAGGCCCATCCCTCACTACCCAGTGATCTTGTGGTAGAACTTTATCAGTTATTAATTTAGCAGCACAGTAGTATAGCTTATTTACTTCTGTTATATCACATGGATCTCTATGGACAGTCCTAATTACTGCATTCATTTGTTTTATCAGAGTTCTTACTTTTTAGGTTTTATTGACCTTCTTTAGTCTATTTCTCTCATCGATCTTAATATATCTATTCATGTCCATTAAATCAAGTAACTCTTCTGTTAGCTAATTTTTTCCAAGCTGAGGGCACATGCCTTGCTTTCCATTTCCTGTGGGTATTCTATAGATAGTTCTATATCATCTTCCTGTGGCATATTCTCTTTAATTTCATCCTGTGTCATCATCATTGGCTCAGTATAGGTATCTCCATTTTCAATTAGATTGTCACTTTGTTGTATATTGACTTTGAGGTTTCAGACATAGCTGAAGAATGCCTTATAGGTTCATAGTTCATAGGTTCATAGTTTAGTACTAAGCTAACTGCCCTTGCGAGCCATTTTAAGCCTAGCCAATTATCCCTTGTGAGACTCAAACCCTGCACCTTGTGTTTCTAAGGCAAACACCTTAGCCATTGAGCCACCCTCATGGTTTTTCTTAGCCTAGGAGACTACATTTACCTTAAATGTGGCTTTGGTAGGCTTCATTAGTCCCCTAACTTGTTTATGTAGTTTAATGAGGGAATACTTATGTTGCCAGGCATTGTTTTTCCCATTTTTGCCCCTAATTTTCTTCCTTTTGTTATATAACCAGCTGATGCTGGAATTACTCAAGGTTGGCTGTTTTTTTGAGTTTGAACTGTCTGTATTCCAAGTAGGTACCACTACCTGTATCCAGCTGTATATATAATTATAAGTGGTTTTTGTGAATGACTTTGCATAGGTATCAGTTATAAAAGTAGGAATTTTGCATTTGACTAATTCTTAACAGTTCCAGAGTCACCTAATCTTCCAGGTTTTATTATTTTTTTCAAAGGAGACAGCTTTATGGTCCCACCTGACCAGTGAAGATGTTACACTCAGGGGGTAGTGTTGGGGGGTGCAATGGTCCCCCATGTTGGTGAAGACTAGATTAAGGATGTTAGCACTCCTAGTGGGTGCACAGACTAATGGGTTCAGAGCATTCCAGTCGACAAAGTCCAGGAATCTTTGTGCCTGCAAGTGTAAGGTTGTGCATGATTCCCAGTTTATAGTGAGGTATTTGAAGTCAACCATGAGTATTGTGTTGGGCTGAAGGGAAAGTGACTCAAATTCATTTAAGTAAGTGGTATGGGTTTACTGGATCATACAGAGGAATCTATAGCTCACAAAGTGAGTTGTACATGGAGAAGCTCAAATTCATCATGCTGCTTGACCTGCCTTGAGGTGTGATTGTTTCTGATGTAAAGTGAGACACCTCCACCTTTTGTCCCTTTCTGTGCAGTGGCTCATCTAAATGTGTTGAAGGTATTATAGCTTCATACTGCTGGGCTGCTGTCCACAGATTTAAACCATGCCTCAGTAACTATACAGATATCTACATTCTCTACAGTTAGGAGAGCTTGCAGTGAGTGGATTTTCTTTTGTTTATACTCCTGGCATTGAGCAGTATTATCATTAGATAATTATTGTTTGGTTTATCTATGCCAGAGGCTTTATCAAGCTGACAAAGCCTAAACTGGGCACTATGGGATTGTACAAGGTTTTAGCCACTTTTCAAAACCTTAGAAGGGATAAGTGCAGACCATTCCTAGTAATGCATTATGGTCTGTCAACCACATCCTTTCAGGCTGATAAATATTATACTCCATTTAAATGACACCAAAAACTAAGCCGATTATTAAAATCAATTATGTTTGTTTGTTTGTATTTTAGCATCATCATTGGAGAAAGTAGAATGCTACTGAATGCTAGGCTCATAAGGGTCTGGGGCACACAATCCAGGAGCTCCATCAAGTCTCTGTTTATATAATCCAGGGAGATATATTTCAGATCATTTATTCCCACATGGACTCTGAGTCATACTGATACTTGTGGTTCAGTGACCCAAATGCATGCATGATCTATCAAATCCTGGCCCCTTTTAGGCAGCTAACTGTATCCCTCTCCTTGCTCAGTCTGGCAAGTGGGACATTGGTGTGCCTCACAATGGAGTGTCCTATGACCAAAAGGTTGGATTCTGTGGTAGTTTGCTTCATGGGCAGACAATGTGAGTTGATGCTAAATGTGTAGTGGTGGGTATTGCTTTGGCAGTGCATTTTTGAGGCTGTTGAGGGTACTTTATTTATTTACATTTGTTTACCAGGAAAGTCCAATTGGGCAGAAGCCTGTTTTCAGTGGACATCCAGGGAGAACAACTCCACAGAAATATAAGAAAAATACAATAATTAGATAGTACAATAGTATACATATAGTAAGATGTAGAATACACATCATCTAGTTAGTCTATACAAAAGAAGTATTCAATACTGTTTTCTAGTTGATACAAGTATAAAAAAGAAAATCACACAAGCAGTTCAGTAAAGATCACTGTGAGAATAATAAAATTGGTATTGTATACATACTAATAATAGTTATGAACAAATGAGATTTCCTTTATACACATGTATGTCTATATATCTATATCTATATATCTATATCTATATATATATATATATATATATATATATATATATATACATATATATATATATATATATATATATATATATATAGGTTCATAGGTTCATAGGTTCATACTAGGCTATCTGCCCAAGGGCATTTATAAGCCTAGCCCATAGTTATGTGGCTTTCGCCACCCCTTTAGTTTGAATAAAACTATGCCTATTATTTTGCTGTGCCTCTGTCAAGCAGTGACACTGAAGTAATCCCTGGGGTATATCTGCGATCTCCCATCCATTGGTCAAGATTCCTCTTGAACAAGGCCAGCGAGGTGCTCTGCCTCACATGTACCGGGATTTTGTTCCACAGCATAGGGAGTCTCTGGATGATGAATCTGTCCCTCCAGCATGTTCTATTAATAACCGTGTCAAGGTTTAAGTCTCCCGCCCTTGTGGTTCTGAGGGATCTAGATTTTTTGAGGTGAAGCATATTCATCAAATCTGGGTTTGACATGGCCTTATATGTCAGGCACAGGTCACCTCTGAGCAAGCGGTATGAGACTGAATAGAGCTGGAGTTCTTTCAGTCGGGCAGCATAAGACATATTTTTGAGACCCTTTATCCTTTTGGTGAGGAACTTTTGGGGCCTTTCCAGCTGCTGCAGGTGTCGGGTCAGATACATTCCGAATGGGGCATTGTACTCAACCATAGTTCTAATGAGTGATGAGTACAGGGGGACGATGACCTCCCTTGATCTAGATGTGAATCCCTTCATGATCAGGTGGGCAATGTAGAAGGTTTTCCTAACTACTTTAGCAACATGAGTGTCAAACAAAAGGCTACTGTCAACCTGGGTCCCCAGATCCCTGATGACTTCTTCTGTGCTCAGTGGATTGCCACCTATATGGTAGCTAGGGGTAACCTTGTTTTTCCCGAAGGGTATGACTATGCATTTCTTGGTGTTTAACTTTAGGCCATGGCTCTGGCACCAGTTATCCGTTTCTGTGAGGCCCTTCTGAAGGATATCTGTGTCAGATGTGTTTTCGACTATGGCGCCCAGTTTGCAGTCATCTGCAAACTTTGTCAGCCATAACCCTCCTGTGTTTGCTTGTACTTCAGAAAAGTAGATGCCGAACAAGAGTGGACCCAGGACTGAGCCCTGTGGGACACCACTTGTGACAGGCTTTGAGTCTGACATGGCTCCAGCAACTCTGACCCTGTGGGTTCTGTCACTTAGCCAGTTTGCAACCCATCTTGTAATGTATGGGTTTACATTCAAGCTGATGAGTTTTTCGATGATACCTGAGTGGAGTATTGTGTCAAAGGCCTTTGCCAGGTCGAGGTAGGCTGTATGGACTGCCTTTCCCTCATCAATGGCCTTGGTGACTGTCTCGAAAAAGTCAACCAAGTTTAAAAGGCATGATCTGCCTTTGACAAAGCCAAACTGGGTTGGATCCAAAGTCTGCAAGTTCCCTATGTCTTTATTTATGAGTTCCATTATGATCCTCTCCATGGCTTTGCAGATAAGGCTTGTCAAGCTAATGGGACGGTAATTTCCAGGGTCGGTGGAGGCACCGCCCTTGTGAAGTGGGACCACAGTTGCCATGTGCCACTCCTTGGGTACGTATCCTGAGGTGAGGCTAAGATTAAACAGCTGTCCTAACTGCGGGTTTAATTCCTCATTGAGTTCGTGGAGCACACAGCTGGGGACACCATCCAGTCCCATGGATGCTGTGTTTTTTGCCTTGGAGAGAGCAGTTCTCACCTGGGCGTTGGAGATGTTTGGCGGGCTACAATCCTCTGGTATAGATATCTCTCCTTTTGGGGGGAGTTTGCACTGAACCTGTCAGCCAGTATGTTGGCAATGTGTGTAGGTTCAGTAATCTTCACATCATTTTGAACTAATTCTGAGCATATCTGGGAGTTTCCTCCTAGGTTTCTAACATAGCTAAAGAAGGCCTTATGATTGTCTTTTGAGTCCTTGGCGATTTTTCTCTCAAAATTTGCCTTGGATGATTTTATGAGAGCTCTTAGTTTTTTACTTATAATGATCAAAGGTGTCTTACCTTTCAAGGATTTTGCTCTATCTTGTAGTAGCTTCCTCCTTTTGTTGTAGAGCTTGTTTATGGCTGGGGTCCACCAGACTGGACGCTTGCCTGTGGTACAAAGAGTCTTAGTTTTGTTTGGGATTGCCTGATCCATGCAGTCCTGTAGGTGCTGGTAGAAGGCATTTGTAAGTGATTCAGCGGTTTGAGTAATGTTTACCACTGGCTCAGGGGCCTTAAAGGAGACCACACTAGTTTTTAGAAGTGTGAAGTCGGCTTTTGAGAAGTTTTTCACTGTGGTCTTTTTATTTCAGGTGGGGCGGGATGAGGACCTCCAGCGAGATTAGTTTATGATCTGATCTCACCAGTGAGGGGTATACTTCCGGTGTTGAACATTGTGATCCCATGTTTGTGATGATGAGATCAAGTATGTTTTCTCCTCTTGTGGGGATGGTGACTAGTTGTTCCATGGCATTTGAGTTTATGAACTCCAGGAACCTTTGGGCTAGAGTGTTTGGGCTTGAGTAGTGTTCCCAGTCTATATTAAGGTAGTTGAAATCACCTAATATGATGGTGTTTGGAGATACATTTATCCCCTCCAATGTTTTCAGGAAGGCCATGTGAGATTCCTGAGTTTGAGAGGGTGGCCTGTAACATGCTACAAATTGCAGAGCAGTCTTGCCTATGGTTAATTGCACCTGGATGGTCTCCGATGCATCGTGCGTTGCCACCAACCTTGAGGTGTGGGTGTCCTTTATGAATATGGACACCCCCCCTCCTTTCTTGGTGTTGTCCGGATTTTGGGGCCTGAACGCATGATATGAGGTGAAACCTGATAGTGCTGGGGTGCTCTCAGGAGCCTTGAACCAGGTTTCTGTCACAGCACAGACATCGATGTTCTCCATACTGAGAAGGGCCTCGAGTGCGTGCATCTTGAGATTGAGACTTCTGGCATTGAGCAGCATTACCCTTAGTTTTTTCCTTTTTTGTGTTCTAGGGTGGTAGGTTTAGAATTTGAGCCTTGCCTAAAAAAGGCACTATGGGGGTGTCAAGAGCCTTTGCCAATATCTGGAAGCCTAGGGGTGACGGGTGCAAGCCGTCCCTTGCGAAGCAGCGTGGCTTGTCCAGCATGTCATCCCAGGCAGACAGACATTGGATCCCCTTTGAATGACACCAGAATTTAAGCCAATTATTAAAGCTGATCATCTTATCACTGTATTGTGGCATCATTCTAGGTGAAGGTAGGATACTGCTCAAGGTCAGGGTCATACCTGCCTGGGCTACATAATCAGAGAGCTCCTCAATGTCTCTTTTCATGTAGTCCAAGGAGGTACGTCTCAGGTCGTTGACACCAGCGTGGACAATGACTGAGTCGTACTTATACCTGCTGTTGAGAGACCTGAGTGCTTGCGTTATGTGGCGGATTCTAGCGCCCGACAGGCAGCTTACTGTGACCTTCTCCTTACTCAGTCTGGTGAGCGGGACGTCAGTGTGTCTGACTATGGAGTCACCTATGACAAGTATGTTTGGTGATGTATTTGGCCTTAAGGGCAGTGACTGCTTTGCACACTGATTTTGTTGTTTATGTGTTGTTTGTGTGGTGTATTGAGTTTGCAGTTGCTTGGGTGTCTGCTTTGGAGGCCTCTGCTGTTTAGGTAAATTTTTACTCAGAGCCTCCGAGTATGTCTTAGTGTGTTTATGTGTTTGATTCAGTGGTGTGGTTGAGTTATGTGAGACTGGTATTGTGATGTGTGTAGTTGCCTTCTCCTCCTGCCTGGTCTTGCCAGTCCTGAGTTGAGAGAGCTCAGCCTCCAGTCTGGCTAAATAGCTGCATCTCTCACAAGTGTTAGTGTTACGTGGGAGGAGGAGAGGGTTGTCCGTGTACATGAGGCAATTGTAACATTGTCTCAGAATTCCCAGATTCACCAACTGGGCAGGAGAGGACTCCAGCATCTGACCCTTCGACATGCTAGAAAGAATTATGAGTTGGTATGAGACAGAAAAGTAGTGGGCTTAGCAGGGAAGTGGGCACTCCTGGGGGGTTTTATTAGTGAGAGATTTGTATAATATAGGAGTGCTTGACCTGCAAAGAGAATGCTTATAAGACAAGGGATATGCTTATAAGACAAGTGCTGAGCTTTTTGAGAAGAAAAAGCTATTTGGAACAAGTGCTGCACTTTTTAGTGAAGGTGTAAACTGTTTAGGTTCCTAACAGAGCAGTTCTAAGGGAAAAATTGAAGAACAGACTTTCTGGAGCCAGAAAGAGTTTAACCTTGTTTAACCGGCGCTGCCCGATGCTGCTCAAGTGGCAACTCCGCGCTAAATCACGCTAAAGCACGTTAAAGCGTGCTTGATAGCAGGGGCTGGAAAGAAGCAGGAATAGACCCAAATTGGACAACAAAACTACAGTTTCAAGTCAGTAACCACCTCTATGGGGGGCAGGGAAGCTGCTTAATGTTATTCACTGCCACTGAGCAACAGAGAGACCCTCCTTCAGCCCAAGCAAAAATGGCCTCACAGAAACTTTCAAACAGTTCAGGAACAGCAAGCCTGTAACTGAACTTTTTTAACTCTCAGAAAAGTGGGAAAAAAGCAAGATTTTTTTTTTGTTTTTACAGAGATAGCAGAGGTTCACAAGTAATATCAAGTTATAACAGTGCAGTAAATGACCCCACACAAGAGTGCTAGGTCAAGGACAGAAAATATGCAAGTTTTAAGAAAAAAACGATTTAAAATTAAGAGCAAACAGGAAATTCAGCAAACAGCTTTTGGTTGTGCTCTAAATACAGCTACTAATACAGAAATCGAGTTTAACAAGCCAGAAAATGCTCAAGCTAGGCAGCTATGCAGAAAAACTTAGCAAATAAACAGAGAAAAAATACTTAAAATCTCAAAAGTGGCTCCTTCTTCTCTCAGCGTTTTTCCTCTTGGAGGGTGCTTCACCAACAGCCAACAAGCCTGAAAAGACGCCCAAACCACGAGGCAACTAGGTTTTAAGAGAGGAAGATGAAGGAGTTTTGGAAATGACCCCTAGTGGCCAATAAAACTACAGTTTCAAGTCAGTAACCACCTCTACGGGGGGCAGGGAAGCTGCTCAATGTTATTCACTGCCACTGATCAACAGATAGACCCTCCTTCAGCCCAAGCAAAATGGCCTCACAGAAACTTTCAAACAGTTCAGGAACAGCAAGCCTGTAACTGAACTTTTTAACTCTCAGAAAAGTGGGAAAAAGCAAGATTTTTTTTTTTGTTTTTGTTTTTTACAGAGATAGCAGAGGTTCACAAGTAATATCAAGTTATAACAGTGCAGTAAATGACCCCACACAAGAGTGCTAGTTCAAGGACAGAAAATATGCAAGTTTTAAGAAAAAAACTATTTAAAATTAAGTGCAAAAAGGAAATTCAGCAAACAGCTTTTGGTTGTGCTCTAAATACAGATACTAATACAGAAATCGAGTTTAACAAGCCAGAAAATGCTCAAGCTAGGCAGCTATGCAGAAAAACTTAGCAAATAAACAGAGAAAAAATACTTAAAATCTCAAAAGTGGCTCCCTTCTTCTCTCAGCGTTTTTTCCTCTTGGAGGGTGCTTCACCAACAGCCAACAAGCCTGAAAAGACAAAAGCAAGTGGCGCCCAAAACACTTAGAAACAGAAAAACCACCACAGTCCACCAAGCGCAAATGAATCCAATCCTTGGAGTACGTAGTAAAGACACTTTAATCAACGATGCACAGCAAACAATATAACGCACACAGGACGTTTTCGTCTTCAACTTTGTCAATACACACAAGAATAACTGTTAAAACTATATATATATATATCGCAAAATTCCCTCCATTTCAAAATTAAATATCCAATGGAAATGCTTCAATGGTCTATGAATCCATATAAGGCAAATAGAAATTCAATAACTGATTAAATAAATTAGTGACTGAGTATTTGTAAATACAATAAATCACAAATTTCATATTACAACCTATTAAAATACATAATAAATATATAAATTCCTTGAAAAAATCATGTAATTAATACTTAAATAAATACACTTTTCATTGACATAAACATAAACATATATAGTGTAATAATAAAAGTAGCAGCAGCAAAATAGCACCATCTAGTGGAAACCTTAAAAATAACAAGATTTATATGAGAAGAAGTTAGAATAATAAAAATTATGTAAAATGATGTATAAATAATTAAAAATGTTAATAAATATATAATAAGTTGAGCAATGAATAAATAATGTATAAAAACCTTGTAATTGAATAATATAAAACAATAATACAAAACAGAAGGAAATTAACTTTTGGCCACTAGCTAAAGTTTCGCAGCCCTTAACTTTAGTACAGGTGCAATTGAGACCATTTCATTAAGCCCAGGACTTCTCCCAGCGTCTAAAACCACTTGCCAGTACAGCTCCCTGCACTCGATTTGAGCTTCCCACATGCCACCCCTTGGGTTCATAGGTACAACCTCTAAGACAAAGAATTCAAATTTCTGAGAACCACATTTTACTGAATGTTTGTATAATGCATTCCTATCATTTTTGACCCTAATGTCATATAAGTGTTCATAGATTCTTTGTTTAAGTTTCCTCTCACTTTTACCTATATAAAAAGACCCACATTTTTTACAGGTCGCGATATAAATAATACCTTTTGTTTCACAATTTACAAAGGTATCCAAAAACAATTTCCTTTTCCTGGCATCCAAAAATATATGGTCACCCCCTATTAAGTATGTACAATACCTACACCTGCCACATTTAAACAAACCTTTCTTTGTAGTTCTATTCAACCTATCTCCATCTTTGGTTCCAAACCTATTTTCTACAATATTCTTAATTGTTTTTCCTTTTCGATATGTGTAAGTTCCTTATCAAAAATACCCTCAAGGTCAGAAATCTTGGAAAAATTATTCCATTCCCTTAAAAAATTCTTTTTAATTATACCTGAATTCCCATCAAAAGTAGTTATTAAACCTGAATCATATTCCCCAGTAGGGGTGTTCTCAATATTTTCCTTATTTGTAATATCAGTTTTGCCCAAAATTGGTGCAAAGCTGTTCTTTCTTTTTTCTTTTACTTCTTCTAAAATAGAATCAAATAATTCATGTGGGTACCCTCTATTGTAAAAGAGACCCCTCAAATATTCAACTTCATCCAAAAATACTAAATCATCAGATGTCATCCTACTTGCATGCACCAATTGTCCTTTAACCACCCCCTTCTTCTGGTGAAAGGGGTGGCAACTGGAAAAGTGCAAGTAGGAATTGGAAAATGTTTCCTTTCTGTGAATCCTTGAGGTAAAATTACCATTATTCTTACCAATTTCCACATCCAAAAAATGTAGTTCTTCCTGGTTGAAGTTGGATGTGAATTTCAAAAAGCTAGTGGTACTATCCAAATGTTGTTTAAAATTATCAAATTAATTTCTGGTTCCATTCCAAACAAAACATAAATCATCTAAAAACCTAGAATATAAAACACATTTACTAAAATAGGGTGAATTTAAAAGGAATTTCTTTTCCCAATATGCCATTATTGTATTTGCATATATTGGGGCACAATGAGGCCCCATTGCCACTCCTTTGACTTGCTTAAAATATTCACCCTGAAAATAAATGAAATTATTTTTTAAAATTATTTCCATAAAAGTTAAAATATTTCTAAATTCTATATGGGTTAACTTCTTACTAGCTATTAGCATTTCTTCAAACCATGACAATCCTATATCGTGTGGGATGCTTGTAAAAAGATCTATTACATCCATAGTACCAAATGCTATATTTTCTGAGTATAAATTAACCTTCAATCTTCTCAAAAAGTCCCAAGAATCTTTTAAAATATTTGTACTGGTTTCCAAAATATTCTTAACCTTTTGGTCAACATATTTCGCTAGTGGTGCTGTAACAGAGCCTTCGGCCGATACAATAGGCCGTAAAGGTGGGTCCAAACTGTCTTTGTGTACTTTCGGAATACCAAAAATGCATGGAATCTTAGGTTTTTCAACCATTAAATACTGATACGTTTCTTTATCTATAGAGCCTTCCAACAACATATCATATAACATAACATGAATCTTTTGGTACTCTATGTTAATTTCATTAATGGAGGCTCTGGAATATTTATCAGTATCATTAAGTATTCCCATCATTTTTCCTTCATAAACTATAGTATCCATTAAGACAAGCCCCCACCTTTATCCAGTTTCATGACTCTTAAACTTTTATTGTTACAAATTTCTCTTAAAATAGTATTCTCAGCTTGTGTCAAGTTAGAGTGTATCCTTTGGTGTAACAAACTCTTTCTAATTTCATTTTCCACCTTACATTCAAAATTTTTTAACTGTGGGTGTATCGGTGGATTAAACATACTTTTTCTTTTTAAACCTCCTTGAATGGAACCGACATTTTTATCTTTAAGCATTAATTCTAAATTCTTTTTCCTAATAAATAATTTAATATCAATCAAAAGTCTAAAAATGTCAGTTCCTTTTTTAGGGATAAAAGTAAACCCTTTTGAAAACAATTGAAACCATCCTATATCTAATTGGATATTGGTGTAATTAAAAATATTAAAATCACCAAAAGTCCATTTATTCATGTCCTGAACAATACTTGATACTATTTTATCATTAGTTAGTTCCATTCCTGTTCCTTCCTCAAATGGGGCTGCCACCCTCTCCCCTTGTAGTTTTTTGAGTTATACACAACCCTTTCTTTCTCCATTAACCTTTCTGACCTTCTAAGTGGAGGGAAGTCTTCATTTAAAATGTGTTGATCTATATTCTCATCATCATTAATACACCTAACATCATCACCCTGTTCTTTTCTCCAATTACCAAACCCTTTCTTTTACAACTTCTTAGGTTTAGGGTATTGGACATTATTTTTGTATTCTTCCACATCCCTGCTGATTTTACCCATTTTCCTAGCATGTACATCCTTACACTTCACTTCCACATTCTTCAATAATTGGTGATATTTCTCTTTTTCATTTTCCACTGTATACATTAAATCTCCTAAAACAGCTTTATTAATATTGTCAATATCTACCTGTAATTTTTCCATTTCATTTGCGTTGTTTTTAATAATTGCCTTCATAATACCAAAACCACAGTTGTCAAAAACAGTATTTAGTTCCCAATGAAAGGCAGTACCCTCGAACACATTGTTCGGGTATTTGCACACTCTAAGCCCTTTAGGAACAATATTAATGGATAAACAATGTTTTAAATAACAATTGTCCATGTCCAACAATTTATATTTGTATAAATAAAAGTCAAGGTCGTCCAACATGGAGTTATAACTCTTATTGTACTTAGTCTGAACCAAATCTTGTTTAAAATCGTATTTGGTATTCAAAATGTGTGTAACCAATTTGTCAGTACCTGATAAATTGTTTACGCTAGTCGGCGACCTCCGAAAACGGATCCTCTGCTCCTGGCCATCAATTGCTGTCTCGGAAGGTCCATTACCATCATCTCTAGTAATGTGAGGAAACCCATCCAGACTAGTATCACCCAAAATAGTTGCTTCGTTTCCGTCCTGAACGGTAAATCTCCTCTCTCCACCATTATTGCGAAAACCACGTTGCAAAACCTCTTGATTTCCTGGAACTAATGATGCTGACACAAACGTAGCCATGGATTGGCTAAGCGGAGTGAGTAAACCAATCAGCTGAGTAAGCTGTCCAATGAGTTTACATAATTCTCCAGTTTCAGACCCTCTAGGACTAGGATCTGCGTTGAAGAAAGCTCCATATAGACTGATAAAAAACAAAAGCAAGTGGCACCCAAAACACTTAGAAACAGAAAAACCACCACAGTCCACCAAGCGCAAATGAATCCAATCCTTGGAGTACGTAGTAAAGACACTTTAATCAACGATGCACAGCAAACAATATAACGCACACAGGACATTTTCGTCTTCAACTTTGTCAATACACACAAGAATAACTGTTAAAACTATATATATATATATATCCCAAAATTCCCTCCATTTCAAAATTAAATATCCAATGGAAATGCTTCAATGGTCTATGAATCCATATAAGGCAAATAGAAATTCAATAACTGATTAAATAAATTAGTGACTGAGTATTTGTAAATACAATAAATCACAAATTTCATATTACAACCTATTAAAATACATAATAAATATATAAATTCCTTGAAAAAAAATCATGTAATTAATACTTAAATAAATACACTTTTCATTGACATAAACATAAACATATATAGTGTAATAATAAAAGTAGCAGCAGCGAAATAGCATCATCTAGTGGAAACCTTAAAATAACAAGATTTATATGAGAAGTTAGAATAATAAAAATTATATAAAATGATGTATAAATAATTAAAAATGCTAATAAATATATAATAAGTTGAGCAATGAATAAATAATGTATAAAAACCTTGTAATTGAATAATATAAAACAATAATACAAAACAGAAGGAAATTAACTTTTGGCCACTAGCTAAAGTTTGGCAGCCCTTAACTTTAGTACAGGTGCAATTGAGACCATTTCATTAAGCCCAGGACTTCTCCCAGCAGAATTCAAATTTCTGAGAACCACATTTTACTGAATGTTTGTATAATTCATTCCTATCATTTTTTACCCTAATGTCATATAAGTGTTCATAGATTCTTTGTTTAAGTTTCCTCTCACTTTTACCTATATAAAAAGACCCACATTTTTTACAGGTCACGATATAAATAATACCCTTTGTTTCACAATTTACAAAGGTATCCAAAAACAATTTCCTTTTCCTGGCATCCAAAAATATATTTATATATATATCTATATATATATATATATATATAGATATATATATATATATTTATATATATATAGATCATCAAAATGGCTGAATTTCGAATGATCTAATATCGAACCCAATATCACGAACGTTGAAAACAAAGAAACTGCATAAAACCGAATTCTTTCCTAGGGAAAGAATTCAGTTGGCCGTTGTTGTGGCTTCGCTGTTTTCAGTGATGCAGTGGAAAGTTATGGGTTGGGTTAAGGTAAGTGTATGATTGTGTGGATGTTCGGGTTAGGGCGCAGGCTGGGTGAGTTAGGGTTAGGGTGCGGGTCAGGTAAGTGTGCGATTGTGACGGACGTTAGGGTTAGGGGTGGGTTAAGTAAGTTAGGGTTAGGGCGCAGGTGAGGTGAGTGTGCGATAGTGACAGAATTTGGAGTTATGGTCGAGTTAAATGAGTTAGGGTTAGGGCATGGATGAGGTGAGTGGGCGATAGTGAGAATTTGGGGTTAGGGGCAGGTTAAATGAGTTAGGGTTAGGGCAAGGGTGAGGTGAGTGTACAATAGTGATGGACCTTAGGGTTAGGGTCTGGGTTAAGGTAAGTGGATAGATAGTAGAGTATGTGCGGTGTAGTGTAGGGTTAGATGTAGCTTTTAAGTGTATGTGTGTGGATTGCTGCTTTTTCGTGTGCTTGTAGTGTGTGTGTGTTTCACGGAACAGCAAATTATTTTCCTGGGAAAAAAATTGCTGTTTTGAGGTTTTGATATTGTTAGGGTTCGGGTTTTGCAGTTCAACGTTACGTCATTTGATAATGAGCCATTTCAATGATCTAATATAGATCCACAGACACACACACACACACACACACACACACACACACATATATATATATATATATATATATATATATATATATATATATATATATATATATATATGAGCAGTAGTAACACCGAGGACAGGGAGAAAAAGTTTGGTGCAGGAGCAATGCCAGTTTTTGGACAGATGTTCAAATAGCAGTTGTTTGAAATTGGTAGATTCAGGTGTGTGTTGATGGGTGTGATGTAAAGAGTTCCATAATTTGGCTATTTGATTTGAGAATAGAGCTTCACCATTAGTGTTGTTAGTTTTGTTTACTGTGAGTAAATTTCTGTCTGCAGATCTTAGACTTCATAGGCATGAGTAGGGAACAACAAGTTCCTTGAGGGATGGGCAATTGTCAGGATGGAAGATGATACTGTGTGTGAATTTAAGTTGGTAGAGATGGAGAAGGTTAGTTACTTGAGCCAATTTAATTTATGTAGAACAATACAATGGTGGGTTTGGTGGGGAAGGTTGGCTGTGAACTAGGCTATTTTGTTGTAGCAAGTTTCAAATTTGGTTAAGTCTGATTTTTTAGTTGGTAAAGAGGCTTAAAGCATAAAGGAGTGTAGCGAGGAGGAAGGTTCTGGATATGGCTAGTCTGGTATTGTCAGTGAGGAATGGCTTGTTTCTGTACAGTGAGCCAAGTTTAACATGAACTTTCTTAATTGTGATGGCTATGTGTTGGACATATCTGAGTTTGTTGTTGATAGTCATGCTGAGGAATTTTGTGTCAACTCAACTGGTTGGATGACTGTGTTGTTTGCTGAGAGAATGGTGAAAGGAGGGGTGGTAGGTGATTGTTACTGATAAATAGCATTAACGTGTCTTTCTGGGGTTGAGGATTAGTTGTGATTTACTTAGATATGTTTTGATATCTTTAAAAGTTTATTGGACTACTATTTGGAGGTCTGGTAAGGTATCTGTTGAGCAGATTAAAGATGAATCGTCTGCATACTGAACTACTTTAACATGTGTTGTGGATAAGACTAGATCATTAGAGAAGATGGTGAAAAGAAGGGGCCTTAGTATGGATCCTTGGGGGACTCCAAATGAGGCAGGCAGAAGTGGTGAGAGTTTGGATTTCCATCATACTGCTTGTTGTCTGTCAGAAAGATAGATTAGGAACCTGGAGAGGGAAGTCTTTGATAGGTTTAGTGAGGTAAGAGTATTAAGGAGTTTCTGATGGGAGACAGTGTTGAATGCTTTTGACATGTCTAGGAAGACTGATGCTACTTACTGGTTTGAATTATTAGTTAGTTGATGGTGTTAGAAAAATTATTTAGGGCTTTGGTGGTGCTGTGTTTTGATCTGAAACCATGTTGGGAGGAAGAAATAAGGTTGTGAGATAGCAGGCATTGTAGGAATTGAGAGTGTATACATTTTTCCAGAATTTTGACACGGAGAAAGGATGGCTATGGGTCTGTAATTGTTTAATTCTGTTGATGTTCCATCTATATGTAGAGGGGGTGATATAGGAAATTTTCCATAATTTTGTGACATATTGTTCTGCTATAGACCTATTTACCAGAATGGAGATTGGCAGAGTTATGGCATCAGCTGAAAGTTTGAAGTACTCATTCAGGAGTTGATCAGCTGCTAAGGATGAAGGTTTCATTTTTTTCAGCATTGTTCTTATGATGTTAGTTGGGACAGGTTTGAGGTCAAAAGAGTTGTTAGTTTCCACATTAGGTGGAAGAGATGGTGGAGTGGAATTGTTTCCTGTAACTAAGGAGAGGATGGTGTTTATAGTGTGGGAGTTGATTTGTGAGGCAGTACTCACACTTTGGTTATTGGTTGTTGATTCTGGGGTTGTGGCTTTACCTGGGTGGAGGAGTGAGTTAATCACCTGCCAGATGTTTTTGGGATTGTTTTCATATTTGTTTTACATAGATGTATAATATGTTTTTTTTTGTCTAGTCTGAGTTGTTTTTTTTTTGTTTGATTGGCGAGCTGCTGGTATGTTAACAGAGTTTTATTGCCTTTTATTTTCTGATATTGAAACCAGGTTTTGTCCCTTAGTTTTTGAATTCTAATGGTTTCTTTTGATATCCAGGGCAATCTCTTATTTTTAACATGACATGTATGAGTAGGTGCTAAGCTATTCAGAATAACTAGAAATGTGTCATTGAAGTATGTTACCGCCTGGTCGAGTTAGAGATGATGGAGTGGTGTCCAATTACATTTATTGAGCATGTCTAAGAATACTCTATTGGAGAAGTCTTTGGTATTTTGTACAACTTTGTAAACTATTGTTCTGGGTGGGTTGAGTTGATGATGGATTAAGGAGGTAGGTCTATGGTCACTTAAATTATTTGGAAGGCATCCAGAGAGATAGTTATGGTTGGTACCATAAATAAGTGACCAGTCTAAGATAGATTCCCTTTCACTATACTTATCTACTCAAGCGGGAAACTGGATAGTTTGGGAGAGACCATGTAGATTTATGAAGGTGGAGGGGTTATCACCAGTGCAAGTGTTCCAGTCTACGTTGAAGTCACATATGATAATGGCTTTGTTGCTGTAGGTTGAGGCTGTCCAGGCTATGAGTTCCTCAATGACAATGAGAGTATTGTGGGTAGGTATGTAAGTGGCAATTATGGTAATATTTTTCTTTGGGGTGATTCTGAGCCATGCTACTAGGGCTTCAAAGTTGGTTTTGTGGAATAAAGGTGCTGCTTTTACTCATTTGAGTGGAACTTTATCATTGAAGAGATCCGGGTCCTGTGGCTTTGGGTATTCTTGCTTCTTGGTGTTGGTCATTTTGTCCTGATTTTTAGGGCTTCAAAGTTGTTATTATAAGGGCATTTGATGGGTAGGTAGTCTAGGCTTAGGTTACCTTTGTAGAAGATTGCAAACCCGCCTCCCTTTTTCCTGATCCTGTCTAACCTGTGTACACAATAACCTTGTGGGAGTATCTCTGGGTCTCTTATATGGGGTTTTAGCTAAGTTTCTGTTGCTATAAGAATGTCTGCTGAGTATTGTGGAATGACTACATGCAGTTCTGTGATTTTGTTAACTAGCCTTCTAAGGTTTATGTTAAGAATGATAAGGGATGAAGTTTTAATGTGAGGAAGGGGTGGAATGGTAGGGATAACTGTATGTTGTGCAGTATGTAGCCCGGGACTGGGATGTATATCACCACTACAGAGAATCTGTGATAATATACATGCATGTTTGTGTGACAGTTTGGAGAGTATGTGAAGGTGTTTGCTGAAGTGGTTAGTGGTATTGCTGGAAACTACATGTTTGAAGTGGAAGTATACAATAGGTGTATGATTGTAGAGCTGGGAGGAAATGGCAAGGTAGAGGAGTGAGGAGTGGACAGTATTAGCATAATATAGTGTGGGGGTATGGACATGTATTTGTAGGTGAGTGTAGGATATTAGATAGTATACAGATAGCAGTAGGGTATAGAGTGTGAGCAGGAGAAAGAGCATGGTGTGTATTCTTTGTTTTGGAATGTTAGGTTAGGTTGATGCTGTGATAAAGATGTAGGGACAGAAGGGTATTGGTGTAGTGTGGTGGGAGTAGAGTGATTAAGGACAGTTGCATTGAGTTGTGTGGGGGGGGAGTGTTACAAATAGTGAATTTGGTTAATTGATTTGTGACTGGCAGACAGAGGGTGACTGCTGATTGAAAGAAGTTAGAGGGAGTGGTTGGTTTTTGTATAAGTTTACGTGATCCAGGGATGGGTGGGAATGGGGGTAGGGTAGGGAAGCAGAATGAGCCAGATTGTAGCGAGGAATTGAGAAGAGTTTATAAAGTTTATATATGCTACAGGAAGAGAGGGAGGTAACAAGCATAAACTGAGTGGTAAAAGTGGAGGAGGAAAGGTTGCAAACAGGATTGGTAGTACCATGGAGTGTCACGGCACAGGAAGGAAAGGAGTGAAAAGGCAGTGAAGAGAAATAAGCCAGCTTTGGTCAATGGTGGTTCAATCACAAATGGGATTAAGGTTCTAGGCAAGTGAGAAGAGAGAGACCAGATTTCAATAAAACTAGACTTAAGGCTTACCCTTTGTAAAATGTGAGAGGAGGTTAGCAACATGATCAGTGAGGGTGAGGGGTGGACTCATGTTGTGTACATGCAGGTAGTAAAGATTTGTTAGAGGCGATAGTTCAGGTGACAACAAGTAAGGTCAGGGAGATGACAGAAAATGTCAATGGAGGGGTCTGAAGGTAGTATTTTCAGAAGTGTTACCTTTACCAACAGCCAACAGACAGAAGACAATAGGATTAAGGAATATAGTGACTAGCTGTGGCAGTTAACAGCAGAAAAATGCTTGGGACATTTGATAGGTGAAGAATTGACAGGGATACCTGTTCTATAGAAAGGGTATGTTTTCCCTTAGCCCAGAAGTAACAGCAGTGTTTAGTGCTGGGTATGAAAGGTACTGCATCTTCTCTATAAGCTGAGGCCTCCATCAGAGCTTCACAAGAGAACACCAACTTGCTCCCTGCCCCGTAGGATAGGCATGCTTTTCCTCCTGCCTGTGCAGTCAAGGGCCTAATGTGTTAATCAAATTCTGGTCACCTAGACTATAGTCAAGGCTTTATCCCTTTACACCACCAGTGAAGCTGTATGATGGTGAAGTATTGCTCACAATACAAAAAGCCTGGGTAAGAAGATGTGGGAGCTGCAAGCAGTACTGCAAGAATAGAGGGTACACATTACTGATGTCACAGAACATGAACCAGTAACAAGAAGGGATGGGGCACAGATGTGCCTGGGTACAGGCTGTTCAGGAATAACAGGAAAGTGAGAGATGGAGTTGAGTAGCAGTGAGCTTTAACAGGAGGAAGTCCATCAAACTAGAAATGGGGTATGGGTGTTGCCAGGATCAAAAGCTAAGATATGTGCCACGACAGTTAAGACAGAGGAAGGGAAGGAGAGATGATAAATTGATTGTGTGTCATCCTTAGGCAGAACAAGAGAAGAGGATGAGAGATTGGAGAACAGAATAAAAGAATGAGCTAGGAGGAACATATTGCTATGTATGGGGTGATTTGAATATGTCAGGAATGGACTGGGACATTCTGAACTCCAAGGTACAGGTGGAGTGGGAATTGATTGAGATCATGGACCATGAATTGTTTAGCAGGTGGTTCAGAATTGTGCCAGAAAGGTCAGAATTCTGAACATGGTGCTAATTAATGCAGAGGGTGTCATGAATTTCATGTTACATCATCATTAGCCAACAGTAATTGTGCCACTGTGTGATTTAGAGCAGGGAAAGGTAAAATAAAAAAAGGGAAAGAGGATGGTGTAGGATTTTAGTAGAGCAAGTTATGTTGTGCTAGGGAGGTGTTCCTTGATAATTTAAGAGAATAGAAGCAAATCAAGGGAGTAAGCAAGTTATGGGAAAGGATAAGAGGTTGGATACTCAGGACTATGGACAATGATGAGAGAAACAGGCAAAAAATTAAAAAGACCAATGCAGCCCCATCAGAATGTGAGGTTAGTAAACCGGATGAAATACATCTATGAGATGGAATGGAAGAGTGTAGGGCACAGAGCAATTAGACTAGCAAAAAATACAGTGAAGATGGTGAGAGCATCAAAGGCTAAAGTTTTAAGAGAAGTGATCAAGAAAAGAAGCAAAACTGTTTTATTTAGGTACACACCAGAAACAAAAATGGTGGGAAAGAACTGGCTAAGCTGAGTAAAAATGAGAGTGGAAATCCTACTAAATCAATGCTTTTCTTCGGTGTTCACAAAGGAAAACAAAAGTAGGGAACCATACTGGGGTGGAGGCAGAGCATAGCTGGGGGAGCAGTGGACAGCCAACAGGATAAAAACGGCAGAGTTTCAGAGGGAATTATGGCCATTATGAAGAATAAAGTGCAATGGCCAGCTGAGAAACCTTCCATAGCCCTTAGAAATTTGGCCAGTGTGTTTGCAGACCCCTTGATGAAGATCTTCAATAGATCACTACCTAGTACAGAAGTGCTAATGGACTAGCGGACAGCAAGTATGGAATACCCTTGCACAAGAGGGGTGTGCAGAAAGCAATCCTGGGGAACACTATACCTGCTAACCTAACAGCAGTGTTATGGGAAATTCATGAAAGAATCCCTAGGGGAAGGTGGGAAGTACTTCTAGAGTAGTATTTCCAGGACAGCAACCAGTATAGTTTCAAGACCAGAAGGTACTGTCAGTCAAACCAGATACATTTTTATGACTGAATTACAGGTCAGCTTCACAGGGAAGTCTCAGTAGGCATAGTATACCCGGACTTCTCTGAGGCCATTGATTCAGTCTCACCCAAGAGTCTGACAGGAAAACAAGAGAGGCTGGAGTTAAGACCAATATTGAGGAATTGATTAACTGCATGGTGGAATGGTAGGGAGAACAGATGGTGTGGGGGGCTGTCCAGTGTTTCCCAGTATGATCTCTTGGAAATCACTAGCTTGCTCATGTTAGAATGAAAATAGTGATTTCCGAAGACAGCTTTGCACTGTTTTGGGGAGCATCTTCCTTTCCTAATGTTGTGCAATGTTCATATGTGTAAGCTTGTGGGGAGGTGGGGACTTTCCCTATGTCATAGGTGCAGAGAGTTTGCCCCTTTGAAAAAAAAGTACTATTTCAATCTATATCATTAAAACACATGTTAAACATTAAGATACAGCATTCAAGATCACCAAAATATTCCTAAATGAACAATTGTTGATCTTAAATATTGGAAGCATATTGAGAGAGACAATGTCAAGAATTAGGAAGGTAACTAGCGAAATACTGTAGGAGGCTATCCTAGGTCCACTACTCTTGTATGTTTGTCTCAGATATATTTAAAGGAACAGAGATAATGATTGACTTATTTCCTGATGACACTAAGATAGGTGCAGCAGAGGTCTATAAGGAAGAGTGTGGTGAAGCCTTTGGAGATGGTGAACAACTGGAAGTTATAGTTCAGTACAAACAAACACACTGTGTTGCATTTAGGGTACAACAACCCTAGAGTGAAGTTTAAGGGGCATAGAACTGAGGATAGCAGATCAGAAGAAGGATCTGGGATGTTGATCACACCTGGATAGAACCACTTTCAGAGGAATGAGAGGCAGTCAAAGCAACAAAGAGAATGCTGAATGTATCTTGAAGGGTTTAGATTCCAGAAAGAAAAAAATAGGTAATACTTCCAATCTATGGTGCCTTGGTCAAATCAAATCTACAGTACTTTGTGGAGTTTTGGAGGCCAAATAAAGAAAAGGTCATCAGACTGCTGGAAAGAATCCAAAGAATAGCTACCAAAAAGGTCTATAGGATGGTCTGGAAGGGATATGAACACAGGCTAGAGGAACTAGAGCTGTGCTTACTTAAGAGCAGCAGAGATGGTGTGGGTGACATAATACTAGTGTCCAAGATCATGGCAAGGAGATGTGAAAGCATCATCCTGAATAGGAAGGGAACATAGGTAGCATACTGCTGAGAGAGGGACTCCACAGAGGCATTCAAGAGGGCATAGTAAATGTGGGAAAGGGATACGGTAGGAGTAGGGTTGAGTAGAATGTTAAATGTGATTGGAAGGGCAGGCTAGGGAGGTTTGTTGTTACCTTATGTCATTAAGCAAATGTAATTTAATCTAGGTTTTCTACCTTGATAACGTGCAAAGCAGAGTATCACATTCCTCTTGGAAATCTACGCTTCCCCATCCATTGTGTTTTAACATTTATTGCACAAGGCAGTGATTCTTTCACTGTTTATTGCTCAAAAGAGTATTATACAATAGTGTTACATTGCTCACAATCTCTGCAGCACTTGTAACTATGAAATGCTACTGTATTGCTAACAATCTTTGTACCATATTTTTTATTCTACAAAATAATGCCAAATGATAGTTTCTGCAGTCATTTTAAAATGATGTATCTTTCTTCAGAAAAGTACTATAACTTATTTCTCTTACCCTGTAGAGTGCAATGAGAAATGATATCATTGCAACTCAGCAAGTATCGAAGCATGCATAAAACTTTACTTGTCTATCAGTTGCTTCCTTTATAAAATTCCAGATAACAATGCAAAAAAATTTACACTGCAAAGGACACTCAGTGTATTCCTTAAAACATTCTCTACCATTATTGTAAGACAGCATTTGGTATTTTTTAAATCATTAGATGTTCTCAGTCACATAATATATTCATTTGTAAAAAGGAGAAAAATACATTCATGGATAAATGATTCAGTGAATAGATACAGTTCAGTGTCAAATCCTTGCTTTTTTCTGCATGACTGCATGTATGTTTGTGGTTACTCATTGCAGTCTCCTTTACCAATAGCACACTTTATCAACTGCCTACTGTCAGAGGTGTAGCAAGGAAGTTTGGCATCCAGGGCAACATATTTCTCAGGCGCCCCTCATCAACAAGGTTGCAATTGACAGCTTAATAACAGCTACACAACCAAAATAGCTGAGAGAGATAATGTAGCAACTTAATACATTTCTACAACCTTTGAAAGAAAGGAAAAGTTTGATATTTACACATTATCATTTAGAGACTGAAACTGCTTGATGGCAGCTAGTAAACTATCAAACTATTTTGTTCTCTTGTACAACTTAGCCCCAAAGCAGTCATTTCTTTGGACTTCCTTTCCTATGACTTTGCATACTGTACTTTAATTTCTGTGACTTGTTGAATGAAGCCATGTTGCAAAGTAAAATGTAAAAGACAAACCCTATGATGCAGAAACAATTTTCTTGATACGTTAGTCGATTTTGCATGAGGAGGGAGCACACGTTGATTGAATGAGATTCAGCGACACACTGAGTAATTGCTGAAAGCCAAGAAATATTGGGGCCTGCATATTATGCAAATGGAGATATGATACTATGGTAATGAACAACAATAGCAGAGGCAAATGCAGGCAACATGATGTAGTGATTCAGAAACATATATATTTCTTCCAGACAGAAACTTACCTCCAAATTTGTTATAACAGCAAACTATTGGGCTTATGGGAAACAGACTGCAAAAACATGTATGGTGTAACTGCTGTGTTAGTGAATATGTATATGCAAGAGGTTGTTATCACTGGTTGTAGTCATGGAAATGCTCGTCACTGATTCATGCATTTGCAGTGAACTTACCATGCCCTCAATGACACAGAAATAGTAGACCAGTACTGTGTGGAGAGAAGCACCATGCAGAAACTGGTCAAGATGCATTGTCCCCATATGCAGTCCCATGAGATGTATGGAGTACCAATCCTTGTGGACTCCACAGGATGTACGGCTTTAAGAACATTAGCTAGAGGAACCTTTCAGCAAACAACAGGGGACATGGTGGGTGTATCCCAGGAACCTGCTTTGAGGACATTCCACCAGTCCATCAATATCATGCTGCAGCATCTCAGGGAACATACTTGATTTCCATATACCATTGAGAAGAGAAGCAACACCATGTGGACATTTTATGACATATCCTGGTTCCCTGAGGTAAAGAGAGCCATTGACTGCGCCCACTTTGCAATAAAGGCATCATCAGGGAAGGAGAGAAAATGGAAAATTCCACTCCTTGTAAAGAGTATACTATACACTGTGTCAACCATAGTGCTAGGTGACTTTAATATAGACTGGGCCACATGTAACTCCCCTAATTCTATGACCCACATAAATCTATACGGCTTTTCCCAAACAATAACCACCCCTACTAGAATTCACAAACCAGGCAGTAAAGAAACCATCCTAGACTGGATCCTTATCAGTAGTCATCCTGACAAATATAAATCAGGTACCCTTCCAGATGACATTAGTGACCACGCTCTAACCTACATAATTAAACAAAAAACCCATAGCCCCAACCCAAATAGCTTCAAAACCTCACACTCTAAAAAACTCTTTTTTCCAGAGAGCTTCCAGAATGAACTTAAGGCATGTAACTGGTCACCACTACACCATCTTCAACTTGATAAAGCGGTGAACTACTTTAATACAAAATTCCTACAAATCCTAGAATACCATGCCCCCTCTCGCTCTACCCGTATAAGAACCAAAATTGCACCTTGGCTCACTAAAAAAAACAGGCAAAATATCCTTCTACGTAACAAAATCTGGGCCAAATGGAGATCCTCCAAAAACCCATCAGACCACCTTTACTTTAAACAGCTAAGAAATGCCACCAAAAAAGAAATTCTACTTGATAAAAAAAACTATTACCTTCACCTCCAACAAACCCACCAGCAAAAACCACAAAAATTTTGGTCAGGCATTAACAAACTACTTAAGCCAGGGCACTCTAAAACTCCTGCCCCATCATGTATCTCCCATAACAACCCAAAGCTAATTGCTGATGCCTTTAACAACTACTTCATTGAAACCATTCAAACTCTAGCTAAAACAATACCACCTGTTAGCACTAACCCATTAATCACCACAACCAGCCCAGTTCCCTCCTTTCATATACAACCCGTACCTACATCCCTTGTCTGCACCCTCCTTCAAAAAACTCAAACCATGCACCCCTTCAGCTGACGGTCTACCAGCCGAATACCTGCAAATAGCAGTGAAAGCCATTGCCTATCCCATTTCCATCCTTATAAATAGAACAATTACAGAAAGCACAATCCCTTCCATCTGGAAAGTCTCTCATATCATCCCTCTACATAAGGGTGGTACTTGTACTGAGATTTCTAACTTCCGCCCAATTGCCTTACTCTCCCCAATAGCCAAAATAGTGGAAAAATGCATCCACCAACAACTACTTGACCACCTTCTCCATAATAACTTACTTGCTAACTGTCAGCATGGTTTCGGGCCATTTCATAGTACCAGCACTGCCCTACTATCCTTTTCTGACTGTATAAACAAACATCGTAACAAAAACTCTCTTTCTTCTGCTCTGTTTATTGACCTTTCAAAAGCTTTCGACATGGTTAACCATCACCTACTTATGGACATATTAAAAGCCCTATCCCTTGACCCGCAGGCATTACTTTGGTTTAAATCCTATCTAGAAAATAGACAGCAAGCAGTACTGTGGGATAATAACCTATCTCTGCACCTCCCTGTTAACATTGGAGTACCTTAGGGCTCTATTTTAGGCCCTCTTCTCAGTTTTTATTAATGATTTAAATATCAAAATTCCACAAGCCACCTATATACAATATGCAGATGATTCTACTTTAATATGTTCAGCTGAGTCCCTTACCTCTCTCCAGACCTTCACCCAAACAGTATTTAATCTTGTTGAAAACTGGTTCATGCAACACTGCCTCCTTCTTAACCACCAAAAAACAAAATTATTGCTTTTTGCTCCTACTCAAAAGTCTGCACAATTTCACTTCACAGTAACCTCCAACAATGGAACTATCATAACTCCAGACACTACAACCTGACTCCTAGGAATTATAATAGACCACAACCTTAGCTATGATGATCATATTAATACTACTATAAAATCTGTCAACAGAAAACTTGGCTCCCTTTATAGAATCAAACCCTTCCTTACACCAGAAGCTAGAACTACTATAGCCCAGACCTACCTTATCTCTACCCTGTTCTACACTTCTGCCATTTATACCAATCTATCTAAAAGCAACCTTAGCAAACTTGCAACCAGCTATAACAACATTGCCAGATTTGCCACTGGTACCCCTTTCAGAACCCACCACTGTCTCAACCTCAAACAACTAGGATTGTTAGAACTGCAGAACCATCTACTTTATCAACAATACACCAACACCCAAAAGATCCTTTACCACCCCAAGAATAC
Organism: Protopterus annectens; assembly: GCF_019279795.1. Lineage (NCBI taxonomy): Eukaryota > Metazoa > Chordata > Ceratodontiformes > Protopteridae > Protopterus > Protopterus annectens. The sequence goes on along the minus strand of NC_056744.1, from coordinate 1,177,709,752 downwards.
CCCAATTCTCACTAATCTGATTACCGCATATAAAAATCTGCCAACACTATGCTCAACTAATAAGATTCTAGTTTCCACTATTAAATCAAACAACCAGGCAGGGGAGTCACTATTCACTAACACAGTGGGAAAAACCTGGAACCTGCTTCCAAAGGAACTCACATCTCTTTCTTCCACACTGCTTTTCAAAAAATACCTTAAAGAATACCTTACCACACACTGGCTATGTCCCTGCTCTAACCCTGACTAATATCTAAATCCCCATCTCACTCTCCCTAGACTTTTCTGCTCTGTTGTTCTTTTACGTTTACCTGGGTTAACCAGTAACCTTGCCTCTAACTAGTATTTAACAAGATTTCCTTCCTAGTACTTTAATAGAGTTTTCTTATTCTAAATATGCTATCCTCCACTGTACTAGATATAAATTATAATGTCTATACATCTGTAAAAAAATGTCTGTACATCTGTAAAAAATATATATATATTTTTTTTTACTTTTTATTTCTGTTTGCTATTTGAATGTAATTATATGATATGTCACTGCCTATGCTTGGAGCTTTTTACCCCGGGCCTCTACTGAAAATGGGCGTATATCCAGTTAGACTAGCCCGGTCAACAAATGTAAAATAAAATAAAATAAAATAAAACAGGCCACCAAGGCAATGCCTATAATTTTCATATCTGGCACATGTGCGGCTCATACCAATAATTTGTTTGAGGTGATTTTCCACAAGGCCATCTATGCTCTGGAACATAGCTAATGACACCAATTGGAAACCCAGAGACCATGGCGAAGAATGCATACAATAATGCCCTGTCAGACTAGAGTAACTGAATGAGTGTTTTGCCTGTTAAAGGCCTACTTCCACAGTTTGGGAGTTTCTGGTGGTACACTCCAGTGTGAGTATAGAGCATGCAGTAAAATCTTTGTTGTTTGTGCAGTGTTACACAACATGTTGCCCACAAACAGTTACAGCAAAGCAGAGACATTCAAGAAGGGGAAGTCCCAAAGTTAGCAAAGGAGGAGATGCCTTATGAGGAGCCTGCAGCAGGGCTGACTATGCCAGATGGGGATTGACACTGTGACGCTGGCTAAGAGACGAGATCTCATGCATAACTATGGGCTAGAATAAGCAGTATGTATAGCAGTGTGATGATGTGAGGTAGTGCCAGCTGTGCTGGGGGAGTAGGGCTGTGTATGTGTAACATATGCCAGCTTAGCTAGCTGGAGTTTTGTAAAGAATTATATGTCATTTGAATATCAAACTGATTTGTACAGACGGTTGTGTTAAAAATGCATTTGTAAAGTGATTTGTACAGACAGTTGTGTTAAAAATGCATTTGTAAAGTTGCTTGCGTTAAAAATGTATCAATGGTGGGTTCTGCTGGACAGAAAAGAAATATACATGTATGTCAGACTGTATTGTTGTAACTCATAAATGTATATATTTTAACAGAGAATACTGGAAGGGAAGGGGTTAAGCTCAGCCAAGCTAACCTTAAGAAAAATAGCCTGAAATTAAATGATTTGGTTTAGGCCATAAAGATTTTATCTCACAGGTCTGAATGTAGCCAGAGACACAATGTCTGTGAAAAGCCTTTCTGCAGAAAGGGTGGAAGTGTTGGAATTGCTTTATAGCTTTCAGATGCTGTATTAAGCCTTAGCAAAGTTCGATGTGTGTGTATTGTGACACATCTGTGCCAAACTCTGTCTCAGTTGCCAGTGAGGGGGTAGTGTGGGAACCACAGAGTCAGGTGACCAGATGTCATATCATTCTGTAGCCAGCACTGAAATTGTATTTGAATACCAGTGGAAAATGTGATATATGCATTCTGTTTTCTGGGACCTGAGAAGACACACTCATCCACCTTCATCTTGCCTTGCTTTAGTAATTAGAATGGTCCTTTAGAAAATATGTAACCTTTGAGAGCACTTGAATTTATTTAGTGGCACTGTGACTCCACATTCTTCAAAGCCTCGCTGTTTTGTCAAATACTTCAATCTGTATAAATATTAATTTCACTAAGTGTAATTGGGTACCCTTGTAAGAGCCTTAGAGTAGCTGGCTTTGGGTGTTCTGGTGGCAGTATGCCTACTTTATAGTCTGGGTGGAGGTGGGAAAGCAGGTAAGCTGTGACAGCCTTTCCCAGGTGTGTGTGCACGTGTGTGTGTGTATATGTGTCTGTCTGTCTGTCTGTGTCTGTGTGTGTGTATGTACATGTGCGTGTTGTGTGCATATGTGAAAGGGGCAGATGATTGCAGAAGATGGGGAGATTGGCCTGGGAGGGAGTGGTGTTTCCATTGTTTTGTGAATCAGTGATGGTAGTGGTGATGATGATGTGTGCTTGAGTACATTCAAGAACACAGCTCCAACAGATGATTGATGATGCAACACTATGCCAGGGCCTGGTTAACAGGTCCAAAACAGCACCTGCATGAGATGTATGCATTGACCCTACATGTCCCTGTCCATGGGGGTACCCTCTACTGGAAAGGTCACTGGCACATTCCACAGCATGCACAGAGGATGGAGTGTTCTGTGTCATACATAACAGGCTGTATCACAGGTGGTCTTCATATGAATGCCACATATATCTGTATGTCCATCTGTATGAATGTCACCTGCAGTGGCCTAAACACCAGATGGTGGTGTTGAGGTGGTTGCACTAAAGGTCCTTGACAAGGGCCCCCCTTTTCATTGTGGGTGTGACAACCCACCACTGGACCAGTAATCAAGGAGCCTCAATTCTCACCACTGGCACCTGTGGGGGACATTCACTTGAAGGATAACAGGTACACACAGTATTTCCAGATGCAGCTCTCTGCATCAAGTGCAATTTCCCTTAAGAGCACACAGAGACCACAGGCAGTCTGGAGCTGGTTTCTCACTCTTTCTCCAGATCCCCAATAAGACTCCCCACTGGCACAGCTATAGAGTGAGATCTTAGTTGAGTGTCCAAGGCAAGGCCTCCAGCACCCTCTCTGTCCAACCAGCACTTCATGTCCCTGCCCAAGTAGCTGACACACATACTCTTTAAGATTTGATTTACACACACTCACACACACACACACACACACACACACACACACACACACACACACACACACACACACACACACGTGGAAAAGACTGGCACAGGTTTACTAGCTATGCTCCCTTCTGCCATGACTATAAGGTAGTTATGACTACTACCAGCACTCCTACCAGCTACCTTAAGGCTCTTCCAAGAGTACCCAATATACTGAGTGAAATTAATATTAATACCAATGGTAGTTTGACCAAGAGCAAGGCTATTAGGAGTGGTCCACATAATGTCACCAAATAAATATGCAAGTACTTACAAGAACTACTACAATAAATTAAATATCTCTACAAAGATCAGCCACAATGAAAGATTTAAATATATTTAATAATAAAAAGAACAAGAAAATACTAAGTATATTTTCAGAGTGACATCAGATTTCAAAACCACAGGAAGTATTTAAAATAACATTGCAGGACAGACTCAAACAAATAAAAACAATATCTAACCTAAGCTTCACTATATTCCTGACGGTATCTAAAAAAGTTACTGTTCCCTACTTACTTAACAGAGCAAGGCAGATTATGTGGTGAGTGGTCCTTCTTGTTTTTGTCAGGCCCAAGACAGAATATAGAATGCTCTGTCTCTCTAAGAGTCTTCTCAAAATAATATCTAAAATATTACTTCTGGGATAGCTTACAGAATGACATCACTTCTGTTCATCTGGCTACTAGTTCCCATGCAAAATCCCCATTGCTGGAAGCTGGCAGGGCTTAGCACCTACCTGTAAAATACACACACAAGGGCTTTTGCTGAGATCTTTGGCAGGTGTTGGAAGTCATAAAACAATGTCATACCTCTATGCTTTCAGACTAGTGATTAGTTCACCCAAAGGCAATACAGAAAGCTTCCTAGTACAGACTTTGTGTCTCTGGTTGCATTGAAACCTGTGAGATAGCATCTTTATGGCCTAGCCTATAAAGTGATTTAATTTCAGATATTTTCTAAAGTTTGCCAGACTGAGGTGAACCCTTCAGTTTCCTCTGTTAAAACATATACATTTAAACAGTTGCAATAGTGCATGTACATTTCTATTCTCTCTAGTAAGGCACACTGTGCATACATTTCAAACACAAGCACTTTACAAATACTTTTTCAACACAAACATCTGTACATTCAGTTTGATATAGACATGACATACAGTTCTAATACATTTGTAACACAAGCATCTTGTATAAATCAGTTTGATATTCACAAATGCAATATAAGTATTTACAAAATTCCAGCTAGCTGTGCTGGCAGTACCTCCTTTCTTCATAGTGGGTCTCCCCAACAAAGACAGAGGTGGACCAACCAGATGACTGCACATGTGGCTGAAGCATTCTTGGAGGTCTCTACACCACCTATGGGATGTTCAGACACCAGCACTCTGGCCCCTGACATCATCATCCCATCCACTGGAGCTGATGATAATAAAGGGGGACTGTACCACTACTGATGAAGCCACTCCCTGGGTGGATGTATTGGCATCTTCCTGTCCCTGAGTGGCACCCTGAGTCTGGAGGGTCTGATGCACAGGTGTTGTGTCCATGGAAGTGGAATGGGGATGGGACCATCATATTGCCCAAGACTACCACTGACACTGTGATCCCTGACTGAGTTGGGATTTGGCTGCATTCATCATCATCAAAGCCAGAAAGTTCCTCTATGTAAGGCAGACCTATATATACAGTGAAGAACCCAATAACGCAGCACGCGTAAAAATGACAAAGAATTACCCAGGCTAGGGATGAAGCCTTTACCAACGCCTGCAGCCCACTGAAACTACTTCTATATTACAGAGTCCTATCTTAAACCAATGTTTAACATATGTTGGGCAGAAATCCTTTGTACTAGCAGTTTTGATGTTCCAATAAAACAAAGAAGCCATGTTTGTATGTTGTATGACTCTGTAGTGAACAAGTTATGCAGGTAATACCTCATATTCAGCCAGACCCACCTGGGACATCATCCATTGATATCCTTGGTGCCATTTGCATCTCAGTATTCCATCATGAATTTCATAACTGTCTAGACTCCCAGACAAAGATGTCATGAACATATCGGTGTCAGTCATATGTGATTCTGTCAGCAGACCCCCCTTCCATGGCCCTTTGCTCCTATGCCAGGTGGGTGGCTTTACTGAGAGCTGCAACTACTGTGTTAGTGACCCTTCTTCATATGGGTGTAGCCAGGCATACTTTTTGTACTCTGCTGAGTACATTTATTTAAGCATCATATCAACATGGATTTTTTTTCAGGTCATATTATGTCTACAACTATCTAAATGAATTCCTTTAACAACAGATGCAATATTGCTAATCTATAAACAACATTTTTAATAGTTTTAGGGGAAAGAGCTGAAAATGTTACTTGATTTATTAAGTGCTTGAGGGCAGCATTTTTGAGAGATGTGTCCGCTTTTAAGTGATAGATGTATGCATGGAGGTAGCACTAACAACTTGTGAGTTCAAAATAGAATTTGCTTGCTATAACCCAACAGACCTGTTCATAGGTTCAGTTTTGGATACCAACAGCATTGATGTCCTCTGTAATGGCTCACCAGATACAATCACAAAAGACTTTGTCAGATCTCTCTTGAAGGAGCATCTGTCAACCATGCTCATGGAAGCTCTGCATAAGGATGTCATTCTCTACCTGGGAGAACTTACTGTTACAGTACTTTTCACATGTGGGCATAATACCCTGGAATACCAAAGAAGTATGCATATAAGCTCTTGAGAGGTAACACATGATATAGCCCCTTACATAGTTCTAGCTGCATCTGGCCAATGTTAACAATGCACTTATTCCATTGTAATATCAATAGGGGACTACCCACATTTACAGCTGGCATCCATGTGGAGGTGTTATGTGTAGTGTTTCTTTTGGTGTTACAGTGATATGGGGAAACTGGATTCACACAAGCAGTATGTGGCACAAGTCATGTCATCTGTATGTCCATAGTTTACAAAGGGAAAGATACTTCCTTCATGTACACGCTGGAGGATTACAGCTTTTGTAACACTCATCATGTTACTCCCCCCTGACTATAGAGGTGTCACAGGATGTGACTTCCAGTGTTCCCACCCTCCCTGCCACTGACATATACCCCTTCTGTGAAGTAAACTGTATCTAGGGCAATTTCATAATTACGCAGTACGGGCAAAACTTGAGGCATGCATGTGCAACCCACAGGTAAGCATGGACCTACAATAGGACATCCTACAAGATGTGACTGTAGTAATGTACTACTCTTTGTAGACATGGTATGTGTCTAGACCATCCCTCTCCAAACCAACAAATATAGCTCAGGCCAGACATACAACACCCTATACAGATGTAGGAATGATACGGCCCAAAGTGACAGAAAGGGCTTGGGTAAACATCCCAAACAGGGATTTCTGATGCAAGCAAGATGTGTGTTTTTTTGCAGGACATGTTGAATCACTGGCTTATAAGCATGACCACTGCTGGTAGAGTGTGTGTCCCACCCCAGCCTTATACTACTACTGTAGAGGATTTCCCCTACATCTGGAGTTCATAGGAGGTGTTAAATATAAAAGCTGTATGGACACATCAATCAAAAAGTACCACCATAGAGACATATTGACTACAAGTCCACTCTGTGTGTGCATCTGGACTGTGCTGCTTGAGCTCCCCCAACAGACACAACCCACAATACTATACTAGTATGTATGCTGTCAGTAATCTCAGCATCCCAACATTTTGTACTTACAGTCTTACCTCTCAACTACTATGATTTAGGCATAGCACTGATTTTGACCCTCAAATATAGCCTCATAAAGTCAGACCTTTTATGGCTACATACTTTATTAAGTATATTTATTTATTTATTTTATTTATTTGCCATTTATTAACAGGGTTGATTTGGCTGGGCAGGTGCCTTTTTTCAGCAGAGACCCAAGGAGAAAATCTCCAATTACAGTAAAGCATTCTTACAATCACTAGGGTATTTACATACACAATCAAATACAGCTTTTAAAATATACAACCAAGAGAAGGTAGCATACTGCATAGATAAGTAACTGCAGAGATCCGGAGAGAAAAAGCTCTCATTACAGTAAAGCATTTTTACAATCAATAAGGTATTTACACATACAATCAAATACAGCATTTAATATATACAAGCAAGAGGAGGTAGCATACTGCATAGATAGATAACCTTTTTTTTCTACTTCTTCTTACAATGTATGGCAAAGAAAAACAAACAAAAGAGTTAAACATAGAAATAAACAGCTGTGTTTCTTACAAGCACAGGAAGCTCATTGAGAAATCAATAGCTTGGAATGGGAAAATGTTGACTTATTCCCTAGTATAGAGGGGCATATAGGTGTCAGAGAGAGTCATCCATGCACAGAGTGGAGTGAAGAGGAGGGGTAGAGAATAAAAGTGGAGGGAGAGATTGGAAGTAGAATTATAGAGTGAAGATTGGGGTATAGAGGGAGGGCAGGGTCGCAGAGAGGGAAAGTCTAGGTATACAGATAGGAACAGGTAACAGTGAGAAAAAGTGGCAGCAGGTGGGGGGAGAAGAGGCAGAGTAGTCAAGGAAATTGTGACAAGGTGGGGAGGCAGTGTAGGCAGGGTTCAAGTAAGGTCTTTACAGGGGCAATTCCAGGAGTTGAGCAGATATTCCTTTATGGTGAGTTTGAAATTAGATGGGTTTTGGATAGTTTTGATTTGGAGAGGGAGTTGGTTCCAAGAGGTGCTAACTGAATGACCATAAAGCAATTTTCCTATAGCTTTATTAGGTTTGGTGATTTGAAGGAGGTGCTGGTCAGAGCTACGAAGTTCCCGATTAGAGATATAGGGGGAGATGATGGTTGCTAGAGGACAGGCCTATACAAAGATTTGCTACCGGGTGCTCCGGTTTCCTCCCACATCCCAAAGACATGCTGTAGGTGGATTGGATACTCTAAAATTGGCCATAGGTGTGAGTGTGTGCATGTGTGTGCCTTCTGCGGAAGGTTGGGCACAGGGCTGGCAACTTGACACCGTAAAATTCCACTGCCAATCATGAGCGGACAGGTGATCCGCTGAGTGACCCCTAACCGGGAAAAGCCGAAAGAAGAAGAACTATAAAGAGCTTTTATTGTGAAAAATAAGAAAGTGATCCTCTTTCCAACCCCCTGCTATGATTTTTAATGCTTGTAGGGTGAGAGGCATACTTACAGTAGTCAAAAAGCATGCTAGGCATCTGACAAAAATAAACCTCAAATACAGGACACCTCAGTATTTCTACTGTGAGCTTATTTATCAGCAGGCAGAATACTTCTTGACACTTCTGTACTGACATTAACTGAGACACACACAGTCATTGCCCTACATCTTGGAATATGTTACCTGCACAGCATTCAAAATCACAAACCACTGAATTGTGTTTTACTAAACCTGCCACATCCCCTCAACTTTCCAATGCCAAGGTACTGTACCCACTCTTAAATATATTCCCCCCAAAGTTGCTCCATTGGTGACAATCACACCCATTATCTTACCACCCCACAGTATTGAATAGTTATGTATGTCCTTAAACAAAACACACATAAAGCAACAGTAGTCCAGAAAAGTTTAATAAGTACAATTTCCCACTCACGTACCTCTGTTTAAGTGTATTTTCCTTGTAGAAATTCCTATAAAATTTCAGAATAACAGCTCAGCAGTTTGCTATCTAGCAATCTTCCATAGAGTGATGAGGTCACCTATGGTGAGGGCTGCTTTTATACTGCAGTTTGGAGGCTCTTGCCATGATCCTTATGCTAATGAGCTTCATTCAAATGAATGTTCTTGAATCACACATTTATCTCATCGCATCAAACACTGGTGTCATAATAAGAGGTTCAATCAGCTTTGTGAATTTGCATGAGTACCTGCAAAACACAGTGAACATGCATGGCTGGATCACTGACCCAGCAATGATGTGGGGAAATATGTTGCAGCAGTATGGCCTGCAGAGGTACAGAAGAGCAAAATTGTTAACAAATGTTGGCACTGTGATGCTTTTATATTTCTCTGCTGTTGTTCACAACCGAACACCAGCATGCCACACCATGTGTTTTTGTGCTGTGTAATGTTGGCACTGTAACTGGTCGGGTCTACTTTAATTAAACGAAAACAGAATCCGTCAAATATAAATCCGTCAACACATAAACAGCGAAACGCGGAAATGTTGAACGCACTAAATAGCGAAATCGGAAATGTCGAATTGTCATAGTTGGCCCATCTGCGGTATAGCTCCATAAGGTAAGTGTGCGATAGTTACGGACCTTAGGGTTAGGTTGCGGGTTAAGGTAAGTGCATAGATAGGTAATGTATGTAAGGTTTAGTGTAGGGTTTTGTTAAGTGTATGTGTGTGTGGAATATTTACTTTGTGTGGGTATAGTTCTGTAGGGTAAGTGTGCGGTAGTTATGGACCTTAGGGTTAGGAAGGGGTTAAGGGTAGTGCATAGATAGTTGTGTATGTGGGGTTTAGTGTAGGGTTACAAGTGGGGTTTTGGTGCTTTAATTTAGGGTTAGTAGTAGGGTTTTGGTTAGTGTATGTATGTATTTTTTGTTGTTGTGTCTGTGTAGGTAGTATACCAAGATTTGAAGCGCAGTGCTAAAACCAAACTTTTAAACAAAACAAGCACTGTGAAGAGGACGAACTGCACCGGACAACCTTGCTTCCAACAAACAGCTTTATTATACGTAGACAAACCAAATCTCTTGTATAAGACTTCGTCAGACAAATAAAAACATGACAAACAACCATTTATATATGCTGACCTATTATTTAAAATGCCCAATAAAAATCTAGCAATCCTCATGAATTATGAATGAATGTGGTAAATGAATGTGGCATTGAACAAATCAAAATAAAATGTTATGTTACTATTCACAAATATAAAATGTAAGATGTATATGTGAATATGTATACCACTTATACATTGACAAATCATGAAACCAATATTTTATATATATATACACAAATGAAGCAATTTGTGGCTACCCTGGTTTAAAAATAGAGACTTATTTGTATTAAAAATCCCTAACTATACTCCCATCTAGTGGTCAAAAACTAGATGTGCATTGAATTTCCATCCTAGGTGATGTCCTCTATTAAAGAGTAGTAAATGAAAATGAAAAAATAATAATAGATGTGTATACAGTAATCTATAAGGTATAAAAAATATATATGTATATGTTTATATAGATAGTATTATATATAAAGTGCATGTTCTAAAAATGTGAATAAATATTGTACACAAATTGAATATATACACTAATATTTAAATATAAAAAAGATGAACACATAACAATGACAAACCATGAATAAATAATATGTAAAATATCAAATATATTGATTCAAATATATTATATGATATGTATGTATGTATGAATAAATGCATATATGTATATACACACAGGCATGACATGTACAACCAAAAATAAAAAATTGTGTCTCTAAAATCTATACCTCCTTACATCAAATGTATAAAAAATGTATAAAAAAATGCAAACATGATATATAATCTAACATTTCATCTAAAATGTTATGCAAAATACACTTATCAAGCATGTACCAAATATATAAAAATATAGATGTATATAATATAAATATTAATATATAAGTGAAAATATGCAAATAATAAATATAAATATATATCAAATATAAAATATAAAAACGTTTTGTATTAAATATATAAATAGATAATAGTACAAATATATGATGTCAATAATATATATGCATAAAATATGATGTTATATAAAAATATATAAAAATAGTGTTTCTTGACATGTATAGAATATAAATAAAAATGGAGAGATGAAAATAATTACTACAATTTAGCTGCCCTTAATTTCAAAACTGGAGCAAGGGAAATGTTGTCATTCAACCCAGGGAATTTGTTTGCCTCCAAAATTATTTGCCAAAATAATTCCCTATATTCTATCTGGGTCTCTTTCATCCTTCGCTACCTCATCTAGAATGAAAAACTTGTATTTTGCCAAAGGGCAGATTGTCAAATGTTTATATAGTGCATTGTGTTCATTCTTCTTTTTAATGTCATTCAAATGTTCGTAAATCCTTCTTTTGATTTTTCTCTCGGTCTTACCAACATAGAAGGCCGAGCAAATCTCGCATGAAGCAATATATACCACTCCAAAAGAATTACAATTGCTATATGTTTTACCAGCAATATCCTTTTCTCTTACTTGAACAAAGATTTTTTGTGTATTAGTCATAAAAGAACATTGTGAACACATTCCACAAGAATATGTACCCTTAATTTTATTACTTTTCTTGTTTTCCCTATGTTGGACTGTTAACCAATCTTTAATGTTACGTCCTTTTCTAAAAATAACACTAAAAGAATCAACTGACTTATTGAAACTCAGATCTGTAATGTTGAGAAATTTGTCCCATTCTTTAAAAAACACCTGTTTTACAATACCTGCGTCTCCACTATATTGGGTGACAAATGAATGGGTATATATTTTATCTGTTTTCTTGTTTTCTAATGAACCTAATACTTGAACATTAGCAACAATGGAAGGATATTGATAGCTTAATATAGGTGCAAATCTATCTTTTCTCCCTCCTACGACTTCTAATTTAATACTATTACACAAATCTAAAGGGTAACCTCTATCCAAGAACATGTTAACCAAAAAGTCGATTTCATCACTAAAATCTTGATGATTAGAAGTCATTCTAGAAATCCTCACCATTTGGCCTTTTACAATGCTCTTCTTTTGATGTAAAGGGTGTGCACTATTATAGTGTAAGTAGGAGTTAGAAAAAGTTTTTTTCCTATACACCTTTGACTTCAAATGATATCCTTCTTTTTCTAATGAAATATCCAAATAATTTATACTATTTACATTGATATCATGGGTAAATTTTAAAAAGGTGGTGGTCTGGTTAATATACTGTATAAAATCATAAAGCCTATCTGGACCATCCTTCCAAAATATAATAATATCATCCAGGAAACGTTTATATAGAACCCAACAATCTTTATACCTCTCATTGTAAATGAATTTGTCTTCCCCTGTGTTCAAAACCATGTTAGCATATATTGGAGCACACCTTGCTCCCATGGCCACACCACTTTTTTGGTGAAAATATTCTCCTTGAAAAATAAATAGTTGTGTTTCAAAACTAATTCCATGAGGTTAACACATACAAGAATTTCATCATCAGTTAATATTTTGAAAGACCTAATAGCTTCTTCAAACCAATCTATTCCTGTGTTATGAGGTATTGAACCAAACAGATCAACGACATCTATGGTCACAAAAATAATATCCTTCACAGTAGTGATGTTCTTCACCTTACCCAAAAAATCCAATGAGTCCTTTATATATGAGATACCCCTGACCATGATGTCCTTTAACTTAGTATCTATATATTTGGCCAAAGGGGAAATGACAGAACCTTCTAGGTCACTATAATTTTTATGTACTTTGGGAATCCCAAAAATAGAAGGGATTTTAGGTTTACTATTATATAAAAATTCAAACGTGTTGTAATCAATGAGTCTATCCAAAAATAAATCATATAAAGTTGTGTAAATCCTTTTGTAACCAATATTAATCTCATTAATAGAGATATTATCATATTTAGACTCATCTAATAAAAGATTGAACATTTTGCTTTCATACATGATAGAGCTCATAAGAACCAAACCACCCCCTTTATCAGGTTTCATGATTCTCAAGTTAGTATTTTCTTTTAAACTCTTGAGCAGTGAAAACTCCTCGACTGTAAGATTTGGAGCAAAGTGGTTAGTTTTAACTGCCTTTCTTAATTCATTTTCAATAATTCTTTCAAAATTTCTTAGTTGTGGGTGTATAGGAGGGTTCCATGTACTTTTTTTCTTTAATTTGTCAGAATAACATACTTCTCCTGAAGTGCTCCCACAAATTAACTCTAGGTTCATTTTTCTCAAAAACATTTTCATGTCAATAATCATTCTAGTGATGTCACATTTAGAATTAAGTCCCTTAGAAAACAGTTCAAAATATAAATCATCAATCTCAAGTTCTGTATAATTAAAAATGTTAAAATTCTTATATTTGGCACATGTGCAAATAACTGAGGTCTCACCAATATGTTGTATATTGGTATCCAAATTATTAGTATCCATACTCAAGATACTCTCATTGTTAGGTGTTTCTACAGGGACAGTGACTAGTATCTCCTCCCTCTGCCTCTCCCCCCTTCCCTCCATCCGTTCTTCTGATAGTTTTCGTCTCTTTGATTTCTTATCCTTTCTGACCTTCGGAGGGGGGGATATTCTAAAGGGTCAAAGACATCATGTCCAAAATCAAATCCTGTCTGTCCCTCTTCATAATCCTTAATAGTGTCATGTCTGTATGTATCATTGTTTAAAAATCTCTCATTTTTATAATTAAAAAAATTTTTTGGTTTTGGGTATTGAATACCCTTTTCATATTCAAATGTGTCCCTTAATATTTTTCTTTTTTTCTTATCTAAGATTTTCTCACATTTCACATCTATATCTTTTCTCAAATCTAAATATTTCTTTCTCTCTACATCAACAGTGAACAAAAGATCATTTGTAATTTTTCCATTAACAACATCAATTTGCTTCATAAGACATTCAATATCATCTTCATTGTTTTTGATAATGCTTCTCAGGAGCTCAAAGCCCCATCCATCAAACATGTTAAGCAGCTTGTCATAGAACTTAGTGCCTTTCAGGCATTCTTTTAAATAAGCATTATCTATGTTCAAAATCCTATACTTGAATAATAAATCATTAAGTTGATGCAAATGTTCAGCATAAGTAGTAGTATTATCATTGTCAATGACTGAAATATCTTTAAACGCTATTTTTTTTTAAGCCATCATCAAAGAGTAATGTCATTAGTGATAGAACAGTTGATGATTTCCCCAGGCCCCCGAGTGTTACCATATTTGTTTTGCTCTGATACAGGACTGCTATCTCGATTTCCGATGTTTGGAAAATTGTTAGCTTCACTAGGACCGGTGTTTGCAAAAACCATGCTGTCTCTGTTAGTCATATTATTCCGTCTCCGTCCTCGCGTCTTGTTCGTATGCCCTGGACTGCTCCCCTGGAGGTGTCGCGTGTTGTGGTTTGTTAGCGAGGATTGCAAACAGTGCAACTAACTGGCTGTAGTTGCCAATTGAGAGTTGAGTTGATTGATTTGATGATGTAACGCGCTTTCGGCGTAAAGGAAAAACCTGTCCTCATTCTCCATTCAAAACTATAAAACCAAGATTTAAGAAAAAGCTAAAACCAAACTAAAAAAAAAAACAAAAGCACTGAGAGAGGGCCGAACTGCACGGACAATCTTGCTTCCAACAAACAGCTTTTATATCGTGGACAAACCAAAAATCACACGTATTTGCCTCTTGTATAAGACTTCATCAGACAAATAAAAACATGACAAACAACCATTTATATATGCTGACCTATTATTTAAAATGCCCAATAAAAATCTATATTTTATATTTGATATATATTTATATTTATTATCTTATATATTAATATTTATATTATATACATCTATATTTTTATATATTTGGTACATACTTGATAAGTGTATTTTGCATAACATTTTAGATGAAATGTTAGATTATATATCATGTTTGCATTTTTTATACATTTTTTATACATTTGATGTAAGGAGGTATAGATTTTAGAGACACAATTTTTTATTTTTGGTTGTACATGTCATGCCTTTGTGTATATACATATATGCATTTATTCATACATACATACATATCATATAATATATTTGAATCAATATATTTGATATTTTACATATTATTTATTTATGGTTTGTCATTGTTATGTGTTCATCTTTTTTATATTTAAATATTAGTGTATATATTCAATTTGTGTACAATATTTATTCACATTTTTAGAACATGCACATTATATATAATACTATCTATATAAACATATACATATATATTTTTTATACCTTATAGATTACTGTATACACATCTATTATTATTTTTTCATTTTCATTTACTACTCTTTAATAGAGAACAACACCTAGGATGGAAATTCAATGCACATCTAGTTTTTGACCACTAGATGGGAGTATAGTTAGGGATTTTTAATACAAATAAGTCTCTATTTTAAATTGCTTCATTTGTGTATATATATAAAATATTGGTTTCATGATTTGTTCTTACATTTTATATTTGTGAATAGTAACATAACATTTTATTTTGATTTGTTCAATGCCACATTCATTTGGGCATTTTAAATAATAGGTCAGCATATATAAATGGTTGTTTGTCATGCTTTATACAAGAGACAAAATACATGTGATTTGGTTTGTCGCTGTTTGTTGGAGTTGGTCGGTTGCAGGCAGGTCGTTTCACAGTGCGCTTTTTTGTGTAGGTAGTATGTTACGGGCAGTGGGGTTGGCCGACTATTGCGGTTTCGATGTTTAAATTTTGCGGTTTTGCGTGTTCGACGTTATCGCGTTTCACTGTTTATGTGTCGATGGATTCATATTCGATGGATTCCGCTTTCGTTTAATTAAAGTAGATCCAACTGGTCACACTGTACAGCTCTCTGTAGATATGCAGCACATAAACAACATCAGTGTGTGTAACTGCAAGAGAGCTACCATATTTTTCCAAATTTTGACCTGGTGGATGGCCATGGCTTTCAAATGAATTGATGGTGCCAGGGCCCCCAGGTGGTGCCATAAAAGAAAGTAAGGCCTTTCTACACTTGCAGTACAGGGACCACTTTAAGCACCTGATTGAAAATTCATGATCATCCCCAGTATAGAGTAAGATACTTGGCACAGTCTTGTTAGGGTGATGACTGCTGCTTCTGGCATAAGCTGTTCAGATGAGAAATGTGGCTATCACTTCAATGACCTGTGAAGGTAACATCCTGGCCTTCACAGCATATGAGAAGAAGAGGTTAGAAAGAGGGTCCCTGCGATTCCTGAGAAGTACAGTTAGTATACACTATTGATCATGACAATTTTATTTCCCTTAGAGTTAAATGGGCCTTTACTGGACATTTAATTGATGTGTGGTATATTTGTTTCTTATTTTTCAGCTTAGGAAGAAATATTGGAGAATGTGCTCTAGTACAGGAGGACAATGGAATGTCTGTCCAGGCACAGGGGGACGTATGATTTATTGTCATGTTACTTATCATTAAGCTATATTTAATCAGATTAACTGTAACCAGTAGTATTGCTTGTATAGCTAACAGTGAAACAGCTCTGTCCCAAATTTTTCACAGTGACACAAACCCTGTAAATACATTACACTTTGTACACCTATGTACAAAATCTACATGTTCATGGCATGCACACAGTACATACCAGCTGCCTCACACTACCTGATTTGCAGAGTGATTGCCACATCCACTACTGTGCGCATACCAAGGCCAAGTGTATATGGGTTGTGCTGGGACTGGGTGGGAATGTGTGGGAGAGGGTGTTGTGGGGATATATGGGGGTAGGGAGCTGTGTAGGGGAGGTTGGGATGAAACCCATGGGGGGCCCTTGGTGGTATTTTACCAATGCATCACTGCCTCATATACCCCTGTTGGTGACACCTTTGCCTGGCTTGCCAATGACATTTAGGCTATACCTGTGTTTTGTGCACTTGTGCATACCAAAGTACATAATGCTTTTGCCAAACACTTGCTAAAAGCTGTACCTATTGGACTTGACCATTTCTTTGCCTGTGGAACAATGCAGTTCTTTCACAGAGATGATGGGTTGCATAAATGTTATCACTGTACAAATCAACATATATATGACCATGTCCTTTACAACATGTCCACAAGGCCACAACTTCACACACTCAATGGCATATTATGCCCAACATCTGTTTTGTACCAGTATAGCCTCAAACCCATTCTACCCAAACCTTGCCACTGAGAAAGTGACTCTACACACCTGAACGCACATAGTACAATAGGGATATTTGGGTTTATGTATCTAGGTAAAACTAATGAACCTAGGATAGTAGCATATCTAGCAGCTGTGTAGTACACTTTCAGTACCAGTATGAATGGTCATCAGAAAGATTCATAGTGCAAATGTATTTTTGGTCTTTCCCTCTCTTTGTCAATATCCCTTTTTATATTTTATTTCATTTTTTTATTTCTATCCACTTATGTTAATGTCTTCTGAAGTGTCAGCAATGACTATGCCACTGGCATGGCACCAATCCCCATCCCACCATTGCCCTTGGTCTTTTCCCTCCAGCACACCATTTGCCTCCAGGCCTGCCTCCCCATTAAGTATAGTGGAGGTGACCAGAGGATACCCCCAAAGGCCTCTGACAGTCACTTACCAGAGGGTAGTGCCACTGTTCTCTGCAATGACACTGCCACTGGAGTCACAATTCATCATCCAGGAAAGTTGGTGGACCAGTGGCTTGAAGCCCAGATTGACCACCTGAACAGGGTTCAAATCTAGCTTACAGAGTTGCACTGCTGCCCGACATTGTCATTACTATCACCTCAGGCAGGACCTAGTGGGGAAGGCAGTCATGGTGGTGACTGACCTCTCCCTGTGTCTAGCCCTGGAAGCATGGTGTCAGGAGCAGGATACCTACCCACATCATTATGTTCCCCTTCCTTGTGTATCACCTCCTTTACCTCTTTCTTGTCTAATCCTCCTGATCACCAGTTGTTCTCCTTCTCTATATATGTCAATAATTCTACTGTCATACCAACCACCTTTGTATCAGCACCTACCCTGGTAGTTTCTTTTTATTTTTGTTTAACATTTGTTTGTGTGCCACTGCTTCAGTACCTCTGTCCTCTTTCCACCCCCTGGTTTCTTTTTACAAGCTTCCCTGTCTACCCTTCTTAAAAAATGGATTCTTGTCCCACAAGAAAGTATACCCTTCCCCACTCAGTACTCTCACTCTCACCTTTCCTGAATCTTTATGCATTTTCCAGTGCTTGCTCTAGTCCATTTTTCTGTTTCTTATACACCCATTTCTTCCCCATTTAAATCAGTAAAACATTACAGAAGCCTTGATGCGAGCCAATTAGTCAGTCTCCCAGTAATTCTCGTAGCATTTTGAAGTTGCATGTATGCATGCTACTTACTGATTTCTTGTCTTTGTGGCATTCCTCACTTCATTTTCAGGAAACACTCTCTCACTGCCAACCCTGACATTTCCAGGGGTACGTTTAGTAATCAGTTGGTTCTTAAGACAAAGATTCATGATAGTTAATTGATAATCACCTTTCGGCCACATTGTGCACCTTAGAATCTCTATGATAGCCTTTGCGTGATCACAGAAGGCATGCTTCCAAATCCTAGGAAAAGTCTTGTCTGCTATTTTATAGCCTGATAAGATTCTGTAAGTAATAACTTTGCTTATACCAATGTAATTGCTTAAGCAATACAAATGTGATTATCTTACCAGGGAGTTAAGACCAGAATGCACAGTTCTACAAGTCAATAGTGTTTTATTATAAGAGAAGTGTCATAAACAGTCATCACTTACTAAACACTTTACTACAGAGACTGAAAACTTTGCTGTTTAGGTTGTAAGTTCACCCTATTTAATATTAAATAATCAAAACAGTTATGTACCACTCTTGATGTGGGCAGGATAACTCATCTACTATGACACTACAATGTTCTAGCTCATACTCTACCCCTTTGTAGCACCACCCATCTGAAACCCAGACTCTTAAGAAAAGTCTCAAGGCCAGTACATTTGGGACATTCACAGGCATGTTGGCACACTTTATAGACTTAGTGATTATCTGCTTATATTAGTTATGCATAGTCTCATTTCTTCACACTCATTATATGATAATATGGTGCTGTCATGTCATTTCTGAACTTTTAGTGTATGAATAGAAAGCTTATTTAAAATTAAGTGTGGGTTCTAGTTGAAAATGAAATAATCTTTGTTCGGAATTAATTCTGGGTATTTGTATAACAGTGTTCAGTCCTGGTACTCCACAGATTGTAATCACATGGTAACAAAAGCTATAAAAAATCCAAGTATCAGGAGTCTTATAACCTCAACAGAGATCCTAAAGGAAGAGAAGTATTATAAAAAAAGATGACGCTGTAGACAAATGATGTGTTCCACTCTGAGAAACCCCATTTAGAGGGCCAAGCAGGAGATTGTAATCCATGCGACATACTGTATCTTACTCAGGCTAATTGGAAATCTAAGGATTAATTATGCCCACTGCTGATAGTAGTACTGCCCAATGCTCCCACTTTTTACTACATATAGCTACATTTCTGGTGGGTAGGCAGAGGTGAGTTGTATTGATTTTATGAGAGAGTGGATGACTGTCAAGCATCACTAGAAAAAGAAAATGATCAGTATGATGATTTTCTCACAAGAGACTGACAAAGCAAATGAAGGATTTGCATTGAGAAGTAAGAAGTGTTACATCAAAAGAATAACATAAAATGGGCTAAAATATGTCACCTGTCTGCTAAAACAAAATAGATCAAGCAGAGATTCTGACTGCTAGTTTGTACCACTCCACAATCAGTCTTATTTATCAAGTTTCAGTCCTAACATCTAGATTTTTATTTTTTCTACCTTTGTAAAGAATGCCTAAATTATTGTGTATATGAATATATGTATTTGCATCGTGAGAACCTGTGCAAAGATATATAGGATTTAATTAAAATGTTTTTTTTTTTATTTATTTTAGGTGATTCTGTTGTCAGAAACAAAAGTGATGGTGTTCATGCACTAAAGAAAATTTTTTTTCCTGATGGTCATTTTGTGATGGAGTGGGAAAGACCGTGCCAGCTGGGGACTGGTCTCACTAATGTGGGAAACAACTGCTTTCTGAATATGCTATTCAGTTATTGTTCTACACATTGTCACCAGATGACCACATTTTATCCAAAGAATACACATAGTTGTGTAAGAAAATACTTTCTTGTTCAACAATCTGCATACTTCACTTCACCTACTACTATATTTAGCAATAGTGTATATTTTGTACGCTTCCCAGACAACTTGCACACAATGGTCTGATAAAATGCATTTTTGTGAGTTGTACTGGGTCATTTTTGAATAATGATTTGAAATTAGACTTGATTATAGAACTGGCACACACAGACTGCAGAGTTTGTAGTTTTTCAATATAAGTGATGTTAGTCATTGTCAAATATATATCTGTAGGTAATGTCGTGTATCAACACATCAAAAATTTAAAAAAGACCAGAACTGTAGAAGAACAGCAAATCTTGAACAGCACTCTTCTCCATTAAACTTCTTTTTTGCAAGAGGATAAGCCACACTGCACTCCCAATGTGTGAAGCTAGCATTGTCGCCTCACAGTAAGACGTCATCCCGTTCGATTCTCAGCTAGAGCGTCTTCTGTGTGGAGACATGCGTGAATGGGCGTACCTTCGTTGAAGGTTGTGCATCAGGGCCGGCAACTCGGTATGTAAAAATCTACTGCCAATCATTAGCGGACCGGAGTTCCGCTGAGGCGACCCCTAATCGGGAAAAGCCGAAAGACACAACAACAACAACAACAACAATAACAATACTAACTACTAGATCTCCATATTCTGGGAAATGACAATCTCTGACTTAGTATATATATATATATATATATATATATATATATATATATATATATAAAGTTATTTTTTTGGCTATTCAGTCTCTGTGTTTTGGAACTTGCTTTAGCAGGTCCCAACATTTCAAATGACTACTTGCCAAAAGGTTGAGATCCTCCTGAAAAAAAATGACTCTGCCTTGCAGGTAAATGGTTAAGGTTACCAGTATTCTTTTTAAACTATGCTTCTCAGATAAGGGGTTAGAACCACTATAAATTATTTTTATACTGCATCTCTGGTAAGGAGTTAAAATCACCAGTATTCCTTTAAAGTGTATCTCTTGGATAATGAGATAGGACAATCACCATAATTTTTAATATTTCTATTACGTCTTCCTGGGTAACTACTGAAAGAAGCTTCAAGCTTATGAAAGAAAAAAGACTGAAGGTTCAACCCAATAAAAGTACCAAAATTGAGCATTTTGGGGGGAGGGATAACCCCCCTTTGTGGGAATTTCGGCTCTATACCCTGTTACTTAAATATACCAACTTTACAGCTGCATAGCTGCAGGGAAAAGGGAAAAGACTTCACAATGACTAATTACTGTTGCCATACAAACAGAACTTGCATTGGCAGTGATTATGCAAAACAAGGGTCAGACAGTTGAAAACTAGTGAGCCTAAACTGACAAGTTAAATCCTCATTCACTTAGAGCTCATCAACTAGTAGGTTAGCCTCTTTAAGCTATGTGCTTCAGATAATGGAATAGGACCCCATTATTTATTTTAAACGATGCCTTTCAGATAACTGGTTAGAACCCCCATCATTACTTTTATACAGTGACTGAGATAAGACCAAAGAATTCATCTTGCACTGTGACTCTCAGATAAGTGGATATGACCACCTGCATTCCTTTTAAACTCTGCTTCTCAAATAACTGGTTAGGGCCACCATCATTCCTTTCAAGTTGTGCTTCACAGATAATGGGATACAGCATTCCTAGTAAAATTTGCCTTTCAGATACAGGGATTAGGCCCACTATCAATCACTTCAAAGTCATTATTATATAAGTAGTTAGGACTGTGAAAATCTGTGCAAAACCCTCAATCTGTTTTTTTTTTTCTTCTGTAAAAATGTAGTAATGATGTAAAATGTGGACAGCTGTATAAAATCTGCAACTGCTCCTTCAGTAAACGTGCAACAAAGATATAAATGTGTGAAGCTATATAAAATCTGCAACTGTTTTTTTATTAGAAAAGATTAGTCAAAGGTATAAAAACAACTGATTTGGCATAGTGGTATGTTGCTCTGACTGTAGTGCACAGGGCAATGAAATTCATGGCGATAACACAGCATTTTCACCCATGTAGATGGGAGCTGAACACCCATGCAGACGGGGGCTGAAAGTTAGACTGCTGAATCCTACACTAAGGCACTGTACGAGCACATCCACTCGTGCATGAATCGTGCCACCCCAAATAGAACCAAGATGCTCTCCTCCAAAAAAAGGAAGCCAATCTGGTGGTCCCCTGCCATAAACAAACTATACAACAAAAAAAAGAAACTGTTGCAGAAAAGAGGAAAATCCCAGGATGCAAAAAACTCCCATACCAGCCTCAGTAAGAAGCTGAGATCCCTCATAAAATCCTCCAAAGCTAGTTACGAAAATAAAATTGCCAAATATTCCAAAGACAACCACAAGGCATTCTATAGTTATGTCAAGAATCTAAATTCCAATGCTCAGATATGCTCTGAGCAACAACAGAATGGCATTAAATATACTGATCCCAAGGATATTGCCAATATCTTGGCAGATCGATTTAGTGCCAACTTCACCCCCCTCTCATCCCCTAAAGGGCCCATCTCAATACCAAAAGATTGCCAAATCCCGGTAATCACAGCCACACAGGTAGAAACTGCACTCTCCAAAGCTAAGAATACAGCATCCATGGGACCAGATGACATCTCGGGCTGTGTATTACATGAACTACAAAATGAACTGGCACCTCACCTAAGTGTCATGTTTACTCATAGCCTCACCTCAGGCTTTGTGCCTACTGAGTGGCACACAGCTACAGTTATCCCACTCCACAAGGAGGGATCCACCTTGGATCCTGGGAACTACCATCCCATCAGTCTGATGAGCCTGATCTGCAAGGGCATGGAACACATTATCATGGAACTTATAAACAAAGACATTGGCAACCTTCAAACACTGGACCCCACCCAGTTTGGGTTCGTGAAAGGCCGATCTTGTCTCCTGAACCTGATTGACTTCTTCGAATCAGTCTCCAGAGCTGTGGACGAAGGTAAGGCGATCCACACAGCCTATCTGGACCTTGCCAAGGCCTTCAACACCATCCCCCACTCTGGAATTATAGATAAACTTACTAAGCTGGGCATAAATCCCTACATCACTCGATGGTTTGCCAACTGGCTTACTGACAGAACCCAGACTGTAAAAGTAGCCGACTCCAAATCCAGCTCCAGACAAGTGACAAGCTGAGTATCTCAGAGTTCAGTCCTGGGACCGCTCTTGTTTGGCATCTACTTCTCTGAAGTACAGGCCAACACTAAGGGACTCTGGCTAACAAAGTTCGCAGATGACTGCAAACTGGGAGCCATTATTGAATCCCCAAATGATGTGGATATTCTACAAAAGGGCCTTACAGAAACAGATGCTAGGTGCCAGAGCCATGGGCTCAAGCTTAATGCCAAGAAATGTATAGTTATCCCCTTTGGGAAAAAACATGTGCCCATGAATTACCACATAGGTGGCAGTACACTAACCACCGAAAGTGTGATGAGAGACTTAGGGACACAGGTGGACAGTGGTCTCATCTTCGATAACCACATCACCACAACAGTCAGGAAATCCTTCTATGTGGCACACCTCATCACTAAGGGCTTTCCATCCAGAAAAAAGGAAGACATTGTCCCACTTTACTCATCCCTCATTAGACCCATTATAGAGTACAACGCCCCATTTGGTATGGGGTCTATATCAGAACATCGAAGTATTAAAACTTCGAATGTTCTGATATCGAACACTATTCAGCGAACGCTAAGAATAGCGAAGCTGCAGAACAGCGAATTCTTTCCTCGGGAAATAATTTGATTGTCCATTTCTGTAGCTTCACTATTCTTAGCACTGTGGTGGAAAGTTACAGGTTGGGTTCAGGTAAGTGTGCGATTGTTTGTACGTTAGAGTTAGGGATGGGTTAAGTGAGTTAGGGTTAGGGTGCGGGTTAGGCATGTGTGCGATAGTGACAGACTTTAGGGTTAGGGGCGGTTTAAGTGAGTTAGGGTTAGGGCACAGGTTAGGTGAGTGTGCGATAGTGACGGGCCTTAGGGTTAGGGTTAAGGTAAGTGGGTAGATAGTAGTGTATGTTTAGTTTAGTGTAGCGTTAGATGTAGGAATTTAAGTGTATGTGTGTGGTTGCTGTTTGTTTGATGTGCTTGTGTTGTGTGTGTGTTTCGGAGCAACAAATTTTTCCATGGGAAAAAATTTGCTGTTCTGAATGTTCGATATTTTCATGTTTAGATGTTTTGGGGCTGATGAAATAGCATTTGCTATTTTCATCTTTCGATAATGTGGTATAAACACTTTGGTATGTACCTTACAAGGCATCTGCAACAGCTGGAAAGGCCGCAGAAATACCACACTAAAAGAATTACAGGCCTAAAGCAGATGCCCTATGCTGACCATCTAAAAAAACTCCAACTATACTCTGTGGCATATCGTCTACTCAGAGGCAATCTCTGCTTAACGTACAAGGCCATGTCAAACCCTGAGCTGTTGGACATGCTCCACTTAAAGAACAAAACATGCTGGAGGGATAGGTTCCTGACCCAGAAACTCCCCATACTCTGGAATAGACTGCCCACACATGTCAAGCACAGTGCCTCCTTGGCCCTCTTCAAAAGGAACCTTGACAATTGGATGGGAGATAGGAAATTCACTCCGGGGATCACGTCAGTCACCCTTCTAGACAGGGAGATCCAGGGAAGTAAATATTGTGGGAAGAAATATCCAGGGAATTGTTATGGCTAGGCCTGTATAGGCCCTAGGGCCGATAGCCTAGTACCAACCTATGAACCTATGAACCTAAAATGTGACAAGCTGTACAGATTATTTTTTCTCTAAAAATGAAACATAGCATTGAAACATGAAACTGTCTCACAAACACACATTAAGACTGTTATTTCCTGGCAAAAGCTGTGTTAACTTATTTGGGAATGGAGCTTCCTAAGCATCTAAGCAACTTGGCTTTGAAGGATGCTATTTTTATTCAAAGTTTTACTCGGCAGAAAATAAAATGTCAGGACTTCTTTACCAGATGCAGAAAAGGATAAGATTTGGCTAAAATAAATGCACACTGACTGATTAGTTCACAGCATTATCTCATTCCAGGAAATCACTTTGAAGTTTCTACAAATAAGGGAACATTCCTATGTAAAATCAGCTCAGCAGTTGAGATAGTCAGTCTGTGCCTTGATCTTAATGTGTTTGCTGGGCTTTTAATGACCATGAGAGAAGAAAGTAGATTTTTATGAGAACTACAGGTCAGGAGAGATAGCCTGCTGCCCAGAGTCAGTGATCTTACAAAATTTGTCTGTTCTTTTGCAGCTGTTAAATGGTCATGAAAATCTTAGATAGATAGATAGATAGATAGATAGATAGATAGATAGATAGATAGATAGATACATACATACATACATACATACATACATACATACATATATGCATACATAGAGACATAGATACATATAGATACATAGATAGATTACAATTATAATGAGGTAGTGATAGTATTAGCACTATCTAGCTGCTAGGCAGTGTTTTTATTTCCTGATGACATTTGTCTGTTCACAATTTTTTACTTTATATTTGTAATGCCCACCACTGTTACCAATATGTGATGGCCACCAATATGTGTCATCCCCACGTTGGGCCAGTAATGAAGAAGCCTGAATCCTCACCATTGACACTGGAGAGGGATGTGAACTTGGAATGCAAATGGATACACTCAGTATTTCCAGATGCAGACCTCTATGCATCAAGTACAATTCCCCTTAAGAGCACATAGGGAACACGCTCACCCTGGGGTCTGGATTTATCTACATCTGTCTCCCACCAGGTCCCCAGTAAAACTCCCCACTGTTACAGCTGTAGGGTTAGGTCCTCAGCTGAGTGTCCAAGCCAAGCCCTCCAGCACCCTCTCTGTAAACTCAGTGCTTCATGTCCCTGCCCCAAGTAGCTCACACACACACACACACACACACACACACACACACACACACACACACACACACACACACACATTAAGAGATTAGATTTCTGACACACACACCTGGGAAAGGCTGGCACAGATTTACCTGCTGTGTCCCCTTCTGCCCAGCGTATAAGGTAGTTATAACCGTCACCAGACACTCCACAATCAGCTACTCTAAGGCCCTTAACAAAGTGTGTCCAATTATACTGTGTAATATTAATACTAATACAAATGGCTGTAGTTCACCAAGACGGCTAGGCCTCCTAGAGTGGCCCACACCGTGTCATCAAACAAATATAAGTACTCTCAAAGATTAAATACTTTCTACAAGGACCAGCCTCAATAAAAGTTTAAATATATTTAATAATAAATAAAAGGACATAAAAATATTGAATATATATTTACTGTAAACCACATTGTTCAAATTACAGAAAATATTGAAATTAACATTGATGGACAGACTCATACAAGTAAAGAAAAACACTCTGTGAACTAAGCTTCACTATATTCCTGACTGAATCTAATAGGATTTTACTGTTCCCTAGTTAAGTTACTTACTACCACAAGGTAAGATGCTGTGGGTAAGAGTCTTTCCAGAAAGGCTTCCCAAACAGAACACTCAATACTCTGAGATTTCTCATTGTAATATCTAAAATATAATTTCTGAGAGGGCTGGCAGAATTATCTCATCTGGTCACCTGACCCTAGGTTCTCACAGTATTCCCCTATGAAGCTGAGACAGGAATTTAACATAGATGGCTACAATACACATCTAAATGTTTATGACAGTGCCTGGGGCCTCCCCTCTTTTTACTGAGCTAATGAACAAAGGCTCTTTCCCAGATCCAGCATCTCCGGTCCTATTCAGCTCTGTGGGGTGCCGTTTTAATGGTTTAACAGCTTATTTACATTTCCCTTATTTTTCTTAAAGTTAACATTTGCTTTCCCAGTGTCCTCTACTAAAACATATACATTTAATTCAGTTGCATTAATACACATACATTTCTTTTCATTTCAGTAGGGTGCACTGTTGATACATTTTAACACATGCAAACCTCACCATTACATTTTCAGCACAAACATCTGTACAAACTAGCTTGATATACAAATTACATACAGTTCTAATACATTTGTAACACAAACATCTTTATAAATCAGTTTGATATTCAAAGGACATATCATTCTTTACAAAACTCCAGCTGGCTATGCTGGCACTTGCCCATATCATCACAATATTTACAACTGCAAGACTATATTTGTTTCTGTCTTTAATTATCAAACTGTGTTGGCTAATTTCTTTAAGTAAATACTTTGATTATTCTATCTCAAAAGCATGTGGCTGGTTGCTTGCTACTATATATAAAGATGCTTGCATATAACTGATAAGTTATAGTTGTTGGCATCTGCCTTTTGAAAAAAAGGAAGAGACTATGTCTGCATAGCTGTAGCTACAGTGAGTTACTAGCATAGCTGGCATATTTTAAGAGTGTAGAAAAACTCTGAAACTGGCATGCCAGATTGGTAAGTCTGGTAGTGGCATGCTTCCATAAAAGGAAGAAGAGTTTGGTACTGGAAAAAAATGCCTGCATGTAACAATACAAAATTGTTTTTTTAGCAAGATATAATCACATTTGGCTCAATAGTCCTGAAAGATGTGGGTGGCTGAATTCTTGGAAAGCCAGCGTTTGGAACTGTTCAGTATGAAGCTTATTTGGGTATGGGTGGTGATTGCTATGTCCTGAGGTGGTAGTGTTTATGTACAGTACACTCACAAGGTAGAGCACCTTGTGTGTGTGTGTGTGTATAT
Organism: Protopterus annectens; assembly: GCF_019279795.1. Taxonomy (NCBI): domain Eukaryota; kingdom Metazoa; phylum Chordata; order Ceratodontiformes; family Protopteridae; genus Protopterus; species Protopterus annectens. Next base: position 1,177,682,053 of record NC_056744.1, on the reverse strand, counting down.
TTGTGTATGAATAAATGTATATATTCTTAGAGACATAAAGATCCCTTCCATCCAAGGTACCTTTAGAAATTTCTTCAAGACAAGTTATTTACTCCTAAAGTATACTTTGGCAAACTTCAAATCTCCACCAAACCCAGTTAGCTCCAATGAATACAAAGAAATTTACATCACTACACTATACCAGTGTGTAAGCAACTGCATAGATGCAGATATACCCTAGAGAACTACCACATTGACAAAATACCCATAAGAAGTGACCCAGTTGTTCGGGATTTGTGTACTTATGTGGGCAGTGATCTAACGTATGACCAACATGTGTTCATTGTTTCACAGCTTATAAACAAAGATATTGTGTCTAGATCTACAGATGTCATTGCCCCCTTTTACTTAGACCTCATTAGGCCAGTCATTGAATATATTTCTCCTTTTGTTATGTATCTGTCCAGACACATGCAACAACTGGAATGCCCACAGAGATACCTTAATAAAAGGATACAAGGACTAAACAACATGTCCGGCATGTAGTGACTCAAAGCCCTGTCACTATACTCCATATCTTACAGACTGCTAATAGGTGACCTGTGTCTGGCATGCAAGGCATCCTCTGACCCAATACTAATGGATTTCCTGCATATCAGCAAGTTAAAGGACATCAGAAATACTCAGTCTAGGGATCTAAACTTCTTTTGCAACATCAACAGAACAGCTTGAAGGGACAGGTATATCTCACAGAGGATACTGCTTTGCTTGAACAGACTCACTATCCACATAAAACAAAGTTCATCCGTGTCTATATTCAATCACAACTTGGATCTATAGATGGGAAATGGAAGAGTTACCCTAGGACTGCCCCCTGTACTATTAATGGACACAGGCAGTGAATAAATACTTTATCACATGCATGGGTACCCTCCAATTATCTATGGTATGCTCCCAGTTATTCTCATAAGGGGTAATATATAATTATTGACCATGGGATGGGTAAGGCCAATCTCTAACACAATGGGATAGGTTAATTTAAGTACAAAAGGAAAACTTGGCTTGGTTTAAAATGGCCCGCAAGAGCAGCTAACCTAGAGCTTACCTATGAACCTATGAATCTATTTATAAAAATGTATCTATCTATCTATATCTATATCTGTATGTATATATATAGCAATTCTGTATCTGGTCCTCATGTCTCCATGGAAACAATCTGATGAAGATAAATTGACTGTCTGATTCTCATGTCTCCAGGGAGACAATCTGATAATAAGAAATTGGCTGTCTGGATCTCATGTCTCCATGGAGACAATCTGATAAAAAAATCAGTTACAGTCTGGTGGAGAGTGATTGGCTGAGGGAAAAAAGAAAAGGGACACTGGCTAGAGGACAATGTTCTCTGAAGCTATTCAGGGCTATTCCCAGCTGGCAGAGTTATAAAGATAAGACAAAAACAGTTATCACTTAATAGAGGCACAGGCTGTACCATGAGTCTTAGCATGGATGACCTTTCTTTTAGGTTAACTCAAGTCTATGAATGTGGCTATCAGTTTGGGAAATGTGTTACTGTTAGGAGGGTAAAACTTCAATATTTGAATATGTATATAGTTTTGTGTGTTAGTATTAAGTTAATAGGTTTTAGGGGGTATTGGGGTTTGTTTTTTGTTTGAGAGTTTTCAATAAAACAAAAAGTTTTGTAAGATATGACATAGGCTCAAATTCATATGACAAGAAACAACTGTATAAAAGTTTAACCTACCAAACAGTGTATGCATGTAACACAAAAGTTAAAACTAGACATTTAACGATAAAGGTGTTATATATAAGAGGCAGAAGTAATAACTTTTTAATACAATGATGCATTCTGTAATGTCACTAAATGTCAATGGTCTCACAGATAAATACAAAAAAGAAAGAATAGTGAACTACATTTAAAATACATCACAAAGACATGCATCTGGAGCATTTCTCCCTGGGCTTCCGCTGAAAAATGGCTTTGTTCCAGGTTGGACTTTCCCGGTAAACAAATGTTAAATAAAATAAATAATAAATAAATAATAAAATGTAAAGACCAAGTAGCTATACTACAGGAGACACAGTTAGAAAGAAATGAACATGTGAATTTGATAAAGAAAGATTTTCAGGATGGTTATTCAGCAGAATACCTAAGAGAAAGGAAAAGATGAGTACTTATATTGATTGCAAGAGGACTCCAATAGTGATAAAAAAGGATAAAAAAGATAATAATGGCAGATTTGTAGTGCTAAGGGGCTAGTGGCAAGGGAGGAAGATTACACTGGCATGCATTTATATTCCACCTTAAACTGCTATAATGGCGCTTAAGAAAACTCTGGGAGAAATAATCAGTTTTCAGCAAGGAATATTACTTATAGGTGGGGACTGGAATTTGATTTCCAGCAGTGAAGATGTGTCTCACAAAGGAGGGTAGATTTTTGAAGAAATTTATGAAAATACTTGGCATGGAAGATGTGAATTCAGTAATAGGAGTTTGGAGTGAATGTACATATTATTCCCCAAGATATAAAAACTGGCTAGGTTAGACAGAATTTACATTTCACAGGAACATATGCATTAAATTGAAGGTCTTGATACACAGTCAATAACTATTTCAGATCATGTGCCAATAACTAAAATAGAAACACAGGGTAATGAAATAAAAGTGTGACACTGGTGCTTTCCCACCTATCTGTTGAAATGAGACAAATGTAAAATAAATAAATAAATAAAATAAGAGAGGAATTTAAGGAATGGGTACTAGAGATTATTCAGGAGCTATTAGACAGGATATAAATTTCTTCTGAAAATATAGGTAGAGAGAAATACAGATAAAATTAAGATGGAGTTTAAAAACAGGGTGGAAATAAAAGAAAGGGAGCTATGGCAAAGAAGTAACAAGAATTATTTAGAGAGACTGACAAATGTTAAAAGTATTGTAAAACAGGGGAAATCTCACAGAACAAGAAGATGATCAACTGTAGAATGCTAAGCAGATAATAAGGGATTACCTCAATTATATGCACAAGTTTAGAAAGACTGCTGTTAAGAAACTGTTTTTTGATAATAATACTAGAGCACAAAAACTTTTAGCATGATGAATCAGGCAACAGAAAGTAGAAAGGGCTGTTGCCAAGCTTAGGAAGCCTATAACAAGTAAGGTAACAAGATATCCTGTAGTGGTATTAGAAATATTCCATAAATTATATGAAGGTCTGTATAAAGCAGAGAAAAATGGAAATTAAGAAGTGATACAAATGGAAATGTTTATGCAGTAATTAAGTATGCCAAGGTTAGATGCACATGAGGCTCAATTACTAACGGTTAGGATAGGAGGAAATGGGATAAAAATTGTGATGTATAACTAATATACAGTAAAGTCTCCAGGAATATATGGTATTCCTGTGGAAGTTTGGAAGCTAGGAAGGAAAAAACTAATAAACATCTGGAAGATTTTGTTTAACAGTATTTTAAGAGGAGAAGTACCAACATCCTGGAAGAAAGCAGTGGTAACTGTAAAACCTAAAGAGAGTAAAGATCCATCAGATCCAACTTCATAAAGGCCCATTTCAATACTAAACCATGATTATAATGTGTTTATATCTATAATGGCTAAAAGAATGGCAAAAGTAATGCCAAATTGACAGATAGGATCAATGTGGTTTTGTTGAGGGGAGGCAAACATTTGAGAACATTAAAAGAACACTGATGATCCAGAGGGAAGCAGAGTGTAAGAAAATACCATTGTTGTTGTTGGTGGATCTTGATACAGAGAAAGCATCTGACAGAGAAAGCTGAGACGTTATGAGTAGGGCAATGGAAGCATTTGCATTTCATGTAAAAAATATATAAGCTTGATTAGGAAGATATACGAGGGATCAGAGGTGAAAATTAAAGTGAGTGGTGTCCTCTCTGATAATTTCTGCATGAGCAGAGGAATCAGGCAGGGTGTCCTCTTTCCCCTTTGTTATTTGCATTATATTTAGAACCACTGGCAAAGAAAATAAGGGAACTCAGTATTTCAAGTATATAATTGGTATGGCAGTCAAGAAAAGCTGTCTCTATTTGCAGATGATATTATTTTATACCTGACAAAACCAGAAAGATATGTTACAGTGTTGTGGAACATTTTTTGACAGTTTCAAATCCTTTCCAGATACAAAATGAATGAAAGTAAAACAAAGGCAATAGCAGTAAATTATGTATCCACACATGAATTGATTCAGCAATATCCATATTTATGGGGACATGATAAAATGAAGTATTTAGGAATATGGATTAAAATGGTGTGGCAGCTAAGGATATGTGGGAAGAGACTAAACAAAAACTGAGAAAATGGAAGCTTTGATATATGGATATGGATAGTAAGATACAATCAGTTAAAATGTTTTTAGTCCCATTAGTCTTAAACACAGGTCAGGCATATTTTTATCAATCAGAGGAGAAGTTGTGGATAGCAATTAATAAAGAGCTGAAGGGCTTTATCTGGGGAAGGAAAAACAGAAAGAGTCAAGTGGGATAAACTGATTCTTCTAATAGAACAGCGCGGATTGGGATTACCTCATTTGAAGGGATATTTCATAGCTATACAGTTAAGGCTCCTATACATAGCACAAGCTGAAAACTATAATTCAAAGTGGAAAGGGATGATGAGGAAACAGGGGGAAGCTCAAGAAACAAAGAGAGACTCAGATTTTGGATGCAGGCCTTTAAGGAGAATAATAGCAATCATACAGAATATTATATCCATAAAGTAGCAGAAAGTATCCTTAGAACTAAGCCAACACGGGAATGGAGAAAGGAAATTCTGCTGATAGGGATTACTGCAATTAGGGATGTAGACAATAGGCAAGAGGGGGCTGGAATTTATTGGAGAAAGCTGGCAAAGGAACCAAGATATTGGGAGTACAAAAATAGAGAGGGAAAGATGATAGAATGGGAATACAGCAAGAATTTATTTGGACTGCAGCTTAGAGATTGCTTTCCATATCAAGGACTGATATCATAGTATAGGCAAAGAGAAAGAAATAGGGGGTCCTAAATGAAAGACCAGCACTGGTAGAGTTTTTAGTAGAATCCAAAACAGAATCTGCAGTTAAAAAAGGAATAATTAGTAGAGCATATCAAATATTGCATGATAACTATAACAGTCAATCATAACAGGTTAGAAAGTATTGGGAAGAGAGATTGGATAAGCAATTCACTAAGAAACAATGGAAAGATATAGGCATGTCTCCCAAATATGCAACAAAATCTAGAAGATTTAGGATTTTTGCTTGGAAATGTTTACATAGATATTTTTATACCCCAAGTAGACTCCAGAGAATGTTTCCTCATGTAGACAACAAATGTTGGAAGTATGACAGGGAAGAAAGAGGTAATTGGGAACATATTTTCTGAGAGTGCAGTGAATTGGCAGACTTTAAGGATTCCCTGTGGAATGCACTGTCAGAGATGCTGGGTGAGCAGAGTGGTGTGACAAGTGAGATGATTTTTCTAAGCTATGATACAGAATCAAAACTACCTAGACATGGTAAGGCCTTGTTGTGTCTAATTATGATGGCTGCCAAAAAAGCAATTATTAGAAAACGGAAATCAAAAATCTAAACCAACTTTACTAGAAGTAGTGAATACAGTAACAGTGGTAAAATAACTGGAACTGAGAGCTTTAGAAAAGGGTAGGAGCAAACTACATACGAAAAATGGGAAATGTGGGAACAATACGTACAGGGGAGGAATGAGGTTTAGAAGAAGGTAGGACTTAAATAAGCTATGTAAGCTTTGACTGAAAATGATTGGGTAGATTATAACTGGTATATAATGTTTGCAAATGGGAGTGTTTCAATATGGTTTGTGATGTAAAATGCTTGCAAGTAGGACTGTGCCGGTGTGGTTTGTTTTCATTTTTATAAATGTATGATTGCCTATGTCATAAGTAATGGTTTAATAAAGATGTTTCTTGTTTAAAAAAAGCAGGAATTGAATAATTTATCAAATGTTTCTAGACTTATCCGAAGCTTTTGACACGGTATCACACCAACATTTACTTGCTGAACTTCCTTCTGTAGGTCTCTAATTACCCTTCCTTAAATGGTTCCTTACTTATCTATCTGGAAGGCAACAAGTAGTCAAATGGCAAGAGGACCTCACTTCCTCTCTTCCACTTAGCATAGGTGTCCATCGGGTCTATATTATAAGATCGACGGTTGAAAACATCGAACAACATATGGTCGACACCATATGATCGATGTCTTCAAACATCAACCTTATAAAAAGACAAAAAGGAAAAAAGAAAAAAGTACCCTAATGGGTTTAAGAGGGGGGCAAGCACCCTGCACCCTCACACCCCCCACTACTTAAATATACGAACTCCGAGACCGCACTACATTGCAGTGAACGGACATCTCCCCACGGAGATTTCCGTTTATCGTTCAAGATTTTGAGCGTTCGCTATTCTCATGTCGATAATGTCAGATTCGACATTGTCGGCATTTGAGAATATAATATAGACCCTGTCCATCAGTGCTCTATACTAGGACCACTTCTTTTTAGTCTTTTAATAAACAAGCTACTGCCATACACCAAGGAAATATAGTACAATATGCAGATGATTAGACTTTAATATGTACAGCCTCCACAATACCCAGACTACAAGAAATCATCCAAATTTCTTTCTCTTTGGTTGAAACTTGATTAAAAATTTCAAAACTAATTCTTTATCTGCTGCCATGAATTCCACTTTCCTTTGGGAAACTCAATTTGCTAACTTCAACAGCTAATAAAAAAAAGTAGTTCAAGGTTTAACCTTCCCCTTTGATATTAAAGTTCACAAAATATTCTCTTTTGGTATTAAGGTACACAATAATATTATTGTCTGCTTCATCACATATGGCGGGCCCATTCTACATTAATAATATATTCAGAAAGTAACCCTATCAAATTTATTTCAATTCTCTATTGCTAACTTAACCAGTCTTTTTACTTAGCTTCAAATCTGCATGTGGATAATAGTTAAAACATCTTTGAACCACATCAGAATACATATCTGAATCATGGACATGCAGACCAGCATCTTCTTTAAAAGTATCACCTTATCCCATGCCATGTTTCCATTACCTGTCCACGCAAACCATCTTCTTATGTCTCTGCTCACTGTTAAAAATATCTCTTGGAATAAAATCTGGAAACTTTTGAAATAGTTGCAGTCCAAGCATTTTCCATTTATGGAAATCTTCCTTTAATTTTTTCCCTTAAATCTCCATATGTTTTAACAGTGAATTACAGCTGCGGTGGTGCAGCGGTAGCATTGTTGCCTCACAGCAAGAGGTTCTCCCATTAGATTCTTGGCTGGAGTGCGGGGAGTGCCTTCTGTGTGGAGTCTGCATGTCCTCCCCGCGGTTGGGTGGCATTCGAAAGACAGGCGAAATGAGCATGCCTTTGTTGAAGGTTGGATGTCGAGCTGGCACCTCAGCATTCATGAAAATCTACTGCCAATCATTAGCGGAGTGGAGTTCCACTGTGGCGACCCCTAACCGGGAAAAGCCGAAAGACAAACAACATGTTTTAACAGTGAATTGTTTCAAAGTATTTGTCTAGTCAGATAACAAAATATTTAACATCTCCATTTGCAATAAATATGGATAGGCCTGTTTTATCATTATTTTTATCATTGTTGTAGTTTTGATAATCTTATACCCTGGTATTTTACTAAATATAGCCAAAATCTGCAATAGCATGTCAGTATTTTTAGGGTTCACTACGTAAAGTGACACATTGTCTGCAAGCAATTAAGTGTCTCTAAAAGGCAGTATAGTAAAGTAAAACTATACTAGTGTTTATATTGTTCAACTGCAGGTCTCCAAAGTAAGAAAGTTCTAGTGCTAGTGTTGTGGGGTTTTGACAAAACATGTTATTGCTGGACTTCCAAGATGGCTGCACATAGAGTAACAACTTAATTCTAGCTCTCCCAGTGTGAAAACAGAAACTCAGCAGGGAAGGCTAGTAGACTTTTGTGTTTCTGGGTAAACTTCAGTAAGTGTACTGCCTGGATGCCAGAAAAAAGAAATACAGAGGACCTGGAAAAATCAGCTACAAAAAAGTGAGGAAGAAATTCTGACTTGTGAAAGTTCTGCAGCTGCTCAGCAAAAGGCAATGCAACCTCCAGACATGATTTCCAGTAACTGTAAGCAAATATTTTTTTTCTTAATAGAACTATTTTTGTGGTGTATGGCTTTCTTTGCATGCTATGAAGTAAAGATTTCTGTTATTTTAAGTGAAATGGAGATTGTAAACAGGTGCTGCGGTTCTTTTTTGCTTTTCATTTTCTTTCTCCCTTCTTCTTTCTTTCTTTCTTTCTTCTTGTTCAGTTTTAAGAAATGTAGGCACTGCAATGTAAAAAATAAAAGCCTGGTTAAAAGAGCATGACAAAATAAAAATTTAATGTGCTTTTTCTTATTCTTGGATGAGGCAATGACTGGATTAAGGACCTTATACTGATTTAGTAATAAGCTTTAAGGGAAAACAAGTAAATGAAAAAGAATATTGAATATTATGAGGCTTTTTTTCTAGCAAATGAATGTTTGCTTAATAGCAATTCTGTATCTGGTCCTCATGTCTCCATGGAAACAATCTGATGAAGATAAATTGACTGTCTGATTCTCATGTCTCCAGGGAGACAATCTGATAATAAGAAATTGGCTGTCTGGATCTCATGTCTCCATGGAGACAATCTGATAAAAAAATCAGTTACAGTCTGGTGGAGAGTGATTGGCTGAGGGAAAAAAGAAAAGGGACACTGGCTAGAGGACAATGTTCTCTGAAGCTATTCAGGGCTATTCCCAGCTGGCAGAGTTATAAAGATAAGACAAAAACAGTTATCACTTAATAGAGGCACAGGCTGTACCATGAGTCTTAGCATGGATGACCTTTCTTTTAGGTTAACTCAAGTCTATGAATGTGGCTATCAGTTTGGGAAATGTGTTACTGTTAGGAGGGTAAAACTTCAATATTTGAATATGTATATAGTTTTGTGTGTTAGTATTAAGTTAATAGGTTTTAGGGGGTATTGGGGTTTGTTTTTTGTTTGAGAGTTTTCAATAAAACAAAAAGTTTTGTAAGATATGACATAGGCTCAAATTCATATGACAAGAAACAACTGTATAAAAGTTTAACCTACCAAACAGTGTATGCATGTAACACAAAAGTTAAATCTAGACATTTAACGATAAAGGTGTTATATATAAGAGGCAGAAGTAATAACTTTTTAATACAATGATGCATTCTGTAATGTCACTAAATGTCAATGGTCTCACAGATAAATACAAAAAAGAAAGAATAGTGAACTACATTTAAAATACATCACAAAGACATGCATCTGGAGCATTTCTCCCTGGGCTTCCGCTGAAAAATGGCTTTGTTCCAGGTTGGACTTTCCCGGTAAACAAATGTTAAATAAAAGAAATAATAAATAAATAATAAAATGTAAAGACCAAGTAGCTATACTACAGGAGACACAGTTGGAAAGAAATGAACATGTGAATTTGATAAAGAAAGATTTTCAGGATGGTTATTCAGCAGAATACCTAAGAGAAAGGAAAAGATGAGTACTTATATTGATTGCAAGAGGACTCCAATAGTGATAAAAAAGGATAAAAAAGATAATAATGGCAGATTTGTAGTGCTAAGGGGCTAGTGGCAAGGGAGGAAGATTACACTGGCATGCATTTATATTCCACCTAAAACTGCTATAATGGCGCTTAAGAAAACTCTGGGAGAAATAATCAGTTTTCAGCAAGGAATATTACTTATAGGTGGGGACTGGAATTTGATTTCCAGCAGTGAAGATGTGTCTCACAAAGGAGGGTAGATTTTTGAAGAAATTTATGAAAATACTTGGCATGGAAGATGTGAATTCAGTAATAGGAGTTTGGAGTGAATGTACATATTATTCCCCAAGATATAAAAACTGGCTAGGTTAGACAGAATTTACATTTCACAGGAACATATGCATTAAATTGAAGGTCTTGATACACAGTCAATAATTATTTCAGATCATGTGCCAATAACTAAAATAGAAACACAGGGTAATGAAATAAAAGTGTGACACTGGTGCTTTCCCACCTATCTGTTGAAATGAGACAAATGTAAAATAAATAAATAAATAAAATAAGAGAGGAATTTAAGGAATGGGTACTAGAGATCATTCAGGAGCTATTAGACAGGATATAAATTTCTTCTGAAAATATAGGTAGAGAGAAATACAGATAAAATTAAGATGGAGTTTAAAAACAGGGTGGAAATAAAAGAAAGGGAGCTATGGCAAAGAAGTAACAAGAATTATTTAGAGAGACTGACAAATGTTAAAAGTATTGTAAAACAGGGGAAATCTCACAGAACAAGAAGGTGATCAACTGTAGAATGCTAAGCAGATAATAAGGGATTACCTCAATTACATGCACAAGTTTAGAAAGACTGCTGTTAAGAAACTGTTTTTTGATAATAATACTAGAGCACAAAAACTTTTAGCATGATGAATCAGGCAACAGAAAGTAGAAAGGGCTGTTGCCAAGCTTAGGAAGCCTATAACAAGTAAGGTAACAAGATATCCTGTAGTGGTATTAGAAATATTCCATAAATTATATGAAGGTCTGTATAAAGCAGAGCAAAATGGAAATTAAGAAGTGATACAAATGGAAATGTTTATGCAGTAATTAAGTATGCCAAGGTTAGATGCACATGAGGCTCAATTACTAACGGTTAGGATAGGAGGAAATGGGATAAAAATTGTGATGTATAACTAATATACAGTAAAGTCTCCAGGAATATATGGTATTCCTGTGGAAGTTTGGAAGCTAGGAAGGAAAAAACTAATAAACATCTGGAAGATTTTGTTTAACAGTATTTTAAGAGGAGAAGTACCAACATCCTGGAAGAAAGCAGTGGTAACTGTAAAACCTAAAGAGAGTAAAGATCCATCAGATCCAACTTCATAAAGGCCCATTTCAATACTAAACCATGATTATAATGTGTTTATATCTATAATGGCTAAAAGAATGGCAAAAGTAATGCCAAATTGACAGATAGGATCAATGTGGTTTTGTTGAGGGGAGGCAAACATTTGAGAACATTAAAAGAACACTGATGATCCAGAGGGAAGCAGAGTGTAAGAAAATACCATTGTTGTTGGTGGATCTTGATACAGAGAAAGCATCTGACAGAGAAAGCTGAGACTTTATGAGTAGGGCAATGGAAGCATTTGCATTTCATGTAAAAAATATATAAGCTTGATTAGGAAGATATACGAGGGATCAGAGGTGAAAATTAAAGTGAGTGGTGTCCTCTCTGATAATTTCTGCTTGAGCAGAGGAATCAGGCAGGGGTGTCCTCTTTCCCCTTTGTGATTTGCATTATATTTAGAACCACTGGCAAAGAAAATAAGGGAACTCAGTATTTCAAGTATATAATTGGTATGGCAGTCAAGAAAAGCTGTCTCTATTTGCAGATGATATTATTTTATACCTGACAAAACCAGAAAGATATGTTACAGTGTTGTGGAACATTTTTTGACAGTTTCAAATCCTTTCCAGATACAAAATGAATGAAAGTAAAACAAAGGCAATAGCAGTAAATTATGTATCCACACATGAATTGATTCAGCAATATCCATATTTATGGGGACATGATAAAATGAAGTATTTAGGAATATGGATTAAAATGGTGTGGCAGCTAAGGATATGTGGGAAGAGACTAAACAAAAACTGAGAAAATGGAAGCTTTGATATATGGATATGGATAGTAAGATACAATCAGTTAAAATGTTTTTAGTCCCATTAGTCTTAAACACAGGTCAGGCATATTTTTATCAATCAGAGGAGAAGTTGTGGATAGCAATTAATAAAGAGCTGAAGGGCTTTATCTGGGGAAGGAAAAACAGAAAGAGTCAAGTGGGATAAACTGATTCTTCTAATAGAACAGCTGGATTGGGATTACCTCATTTGAAGGGATATTTCATAGCTATACAGTTAAGGCTCCTATACATAGCACAAGCTGAAAACTATAATTCAAAGTGGAAAGGGATGATGAGGAAACAGGGGGAAGCTCAAGAAACAAAGAGAGACTCAGATTTTGGATGCAGGCCTTTAAGGAGAATAACAGCAATCATACAGAATATTATATCCATAAAGTAGCAGAAAGTATCCTAAGAACTAAGCCAACACGGGAATGGAGAAAGGAAATTCTGCTGATAGGGATTACTGCAATTAGGGATGTAGACAATAGGCAAGAGGGGGCTGGAATTTATTGGAGAAAGCTGGCAAAGGAGCCAAGATATTGGGAGTAAAAAAATAGAGAGGGAAAGATGATAGAATGGGAATACAGCAAGAATTTATTTGGACTGCAGCTTAGAGATTGCTTTCCATATCAAGGACTGATATCATAGTATAGGCAAAGAGAAAGAAACAGGGGGTCCTAAATGAAAGACCAGCACTGGTAGAGTTTTTAGTAGAATCCAAAACAGAATCTGCAGTTAAAAAAGGAATAATTAGTAGAGCATATCAAATATTGCATGATAACTATAACAGTCAATCATAACAGGTTAGAAAGTATTGGGAAGAGAGATTGGATAAGCAATTCACTAAGAAACAATGGAAAGATATAGGCATGTCTCCCAAATATGCAACAAAATCTAGAAGATTTAGGATTTTTGCTTGGAAATGTTTACATAGATATTTTTATACCCCAAGTAGACTCCAGAGAATGTTTCCTCATGTAGACAACAAATTTGGAAGTATGACAGGGAAGAAAGAGGTAATTGGGAACATATTTTCTGAGAGTGCAGTGAATTGGCAGACTTTAAGAATTCCCTGTGGAATGCACTGTCAGAGATGCTGGGTGAGCAGAGTGGTGTGACAAGTGAGATGATTTTTCTAAGCTATGATACAGAATCAAAACTACCTAGACATGGTAAGGCCTTGTTGTGTCTAATTATGATGGCTGCCAAAAAAGCAATTATTAGAAAACGGAAATCAAAAATCTAAACCAACTTTACTAGAAGTAGTGAATACAGTAACAGTGGTAAAATAACTGGAACTGAGAGCTTTAGAAAAGGGTAGGAGCAAACTACATACGAAAAATGGGAAATGTGGGAACAATACGTACAGGGGAGGAATGAGGTTTAGAAGAAGGTAGGACTTAAATAAGCTATGTAAGCTTTGACTGAAAATGATTGGGTAGATTATAACTGGTATATAATGTTTGCAAATGGGAGTGTTTCAATATGGTTTGTGATGTAAAATGCTTGCAAGTAGGACTGTGCCGGTGTGGTTTGTTTTCATTTTTATAAATGTATGATTGCCTATGTCATAAGTAATGGTTTAATAAAGATGTTTCTTGTTTAAAAAAAGCAGGAATTGAATAATTTATCAAATGTTTCTAGACTTATCCAAAGCTTTTGACACGGTATCACACCAACATTTACTTGCTGAACTTCCTTCTGTAGGTCTCTAATTACCCTTCCTTAAATGGTTCCTTACTTATCTATCTGGAAGGCAACAAGTAGTCAAATGGCAAGAGGACCTCACTTCCTCTCTTCCACTTAGCATAGGTGTCCATCGGGTCTATATTATAAGATCGACGGTTGAAAACATCGAACAACATATGGTCGACACCATATGATCGATGTCTTCAAACGTCAACCTTATAAAAAGACAAAAAGGAAAAAAGAAAAAAAGTACCCTAATGGGTTTAAGAGTGGGGCAAGCACCCTGCACCCTCACACCCCCCACTACTTAAATATACGAACTCCAAGACCGCACTACATTGCAGTAAACGGACATCTCCCCTTACGGAGATTTCCGTTTACACGTTCAAGATTTTGAGCGTTCGCTATTCTCATGTCGATAATGTCAGATTCGACATTGTCGGCATTTGAGAATATAATATAGACCCTGTCCATCAGTGCTCTATACTAGGACCACTTCTTTTTAGTCTTTTAATAAACAAGCTACTGCCATACACCAAGGAAATATAGTACAATATGCAGATGATTAGACTTTAATATGTACAGCCTCCACAATACCCAGACTACAAGAAATCATCCAAATTTCTTTCTCTTTGGTTGAAACTTGATTAAAAATTTCAAAACTACTCCTTAACCCAAATATAACAAAATGGATCCTCTTCACCCCAAAATATTATCTCCATCAAAAACAATCTTTCTTGGTTACACATGTTCCCAAATCCTGAGCTACAGGGTTGAATCTTAGGGGTGTATTGTCATTGTGGTAATTTCCCAGGGTAGTGGGCTTCTCAAAGGATGCAGTAATGCACTTTTTGGCATTTAGTTTTTGTCCATGTCTCTGGCACCATTTATTTGTTTGGGACAAACCTTCCTGCAGAAAGACTGCGTCATTTGCAGATTCAAAGAATGCTCCTAACTAGCAGTCATATGCAAACTTGGTCAGCCAGAGACCAGTGATATTTGCCTTTACTTCAGATAAGATGTCAAACAGGAAGATGTCTCAGTGCCATGTCCTATAGGACTCCATTGGTGAGTTTTCTGAAGCTAGCTTCCCCTCTCTTGGCCTCTTGAGTCCTATCTGTGAGCCAGTTGGCAATCCAGTGAGTGGCACAGGGAGTTTACTTCCAAATGGTTATTAATCTTCTCCATCCTGTCCTTAATATTTTGCCATTTTCATAATGCTGGAAATGTATTAGTTTCCCTTCTTAGCCTGAAAATCTAATTTAGATCTTGACATAATCTGCAGAATGCATTGTTTAACATCACTTTTAAGTTGACTTTCAACTGGTTCTATTCTTCAGCCAGTATGTAATTATCATGTCTTAAATTGCTTACAGTGGTTCTATTAATATCTGAAACAGAACTAAAATCCATTACCTTTATATATGTTCCCACATATCTGCCCATACAGGGTATATGACAGATCATATTTCTTTATGCGTCTGTTAGTGCACTTGTTATTATATTCCGGTCTTCCTGATTGTTATAATGCCCACTTGAAAAGTTACCTTTTACCCTCACAATTCTATGAAATTCCACTTGAGCTGTCCTGGGGTTAAATATGTACAATAAAATGCATATTACACAATGCTGATGTATGGCCTTTAATCTCCACAGCGCATTTATTAACATCTAGGAAAATATCCCATACATACAAAAGCAAACTGTTTTTTTTTTTTTTTTTACCCCACAGCTGACCATTGACTGCCACCAGTGTCTCTTCTTATCCACTGGGTCTACTGGGCTCACCTAACACCCCTGGAGTTACTCTAGCTCATGTTCAGGGCTGGTGTGGAGATCAAGCCATCCTAGTGTGGCATCATGTTGCTAACAGGGCTTTTTGGCACTTATGTCCTAACTCCCATTACCTGTGCATGCTGATAACACTTTGGGTATGAGATGTGCAATGGGTGGTCCATGCCAGTCTACTCCTCACTTCTACAAGGAGTTGAGGTCAGCAAGCCACCCTGCTCACCATTCTGGATGCACTCTGCAGTTGGCTACCCAGCTTCCATCAGAGAGCTTGAACTGCTTTGTGTGCCCATGCATGCATGCACCCAACCATCCTAGGCCAGGCATACCCATCCCTCCCTTCTAGCACCTCACACACCTGAGCTGCTAATCAATCCCAGGTCACTTGGGCTATACTCAGGGCTCTAGCCCTCTATGCTGTATAAAGAACAAATTATTGAGGTCAATATGGCCACTTTCCTCTTACTTGGCCAACAAATTAGGGCAATACTCCCCATAACCAATATCCTCTTATTAAATTATCATATTCCCAGTCATTTGCATATATTTGTTGCTATCCAAGGTTTTAATAATTTAAAATAAGTATTATTTTTCTTGACTAGATTAGTTAATCTGTTAATATTTCATGTTTTAAAATGAATCCCTTCTCCTTGATACAGTATGTCTCAACTATCCCTCCATACCACTGTGAACTAAATTTCTCATCACATTGTTGACTTCAGTATCATGTTTTGGTTTCGTCTTTCCCTTATGATATTCAAATATTCAGGCATAGATTCAGAGTGATTTCCTCCACCAGCGTTAATTGGCCAATGTGGGTTAGTTAACCAGTGTGTCTAAGAGAATAACCTCATTAGCAGCTCAAGACCATATCTTTGAATCAAACTCATTGCTGTCAGACTTGACCGCAATAGTGTTAACCCAGTAGCTCATGCATTGCAATAGCAAAGGAGCACCCCCTACATGCACACAGACACATACACACATATTCAAATACTTGTGCATATATACATTTAGGAATCCATGAACAAGCACCAGATACCCACTAATCCTGACAAAAGCACTCACTCCCACACACACCCACATGGCTGCTCCGAAACACATACACACATGCTCATATATATCATTCAGCCACATTCATGCCCCTACGAGGACAGACACAAACACACACACACACACACACACACACACACACACACACACACACACACACACACACACACACACACACACACACACACACACACTCACACACACACACCCAACACAGGTCTTCTCTATACTTCCAACGATACTGTAAGTACTCTTATAGAAGTCAATGGGTGAATGCCATCAACAGACAGGTTCACCTTTTCCTCCTATTTAACTTGAGTGATTCTTTGAATCTCTCTCTCACTCACTCTCTCTTTCTCAGTCAATTTAATCAGGTGCAGTAGATATATTTAATGAAGAGCAGATGGTTAATTACATCTGCCACTTCCCCAGATTGCCGCATTACCACAAAGCTTCCCACGTGAGACTGCCATCGATTCTAAGGTCCCACAAGGCAAAACCATTGCAGTAGAGTGGTATTTAAATCAAAAAGATTACCACAATGTGGAAACCTTCAGATATATAATTTCCACATGATGGTAAACCTTTCTGACTCCCAGGGTCAGTTTAAGTTTGTTTAAGCCTAGACAAATTTGACAAATGCAATAAGCATAGAGTTAAACTATTTACAGAAACTACAGTTGAATAACCATCATAAATGTGCATAACACAGAACTAATGTCAGGTTGCTACAATCTCTTTTCACCTAGCCTACCCAATAAGCTTGTCTGTATCATTATCAGATGATAAACAAAACATTTGCTAGTTGCCACATAAACTTCTTCATCACCTCAGTAAAACCACATTGAAAATATTTGAATAATTTAATTCCAATTTATAATACCATATCATTCTTTAAACAACCACTGCTTGAAAAATAACTTTCTAATTTCATCTAATATTAAAGAAATCTATGCCCGCCTCACAGCAAGAGGTTCTCTGGTTTGATCCTTGGCTGGGGTGCCTTCTGTGTGGAGTCTGCATGTCCTCCCTGTGGTCGCGTGGGTTTCCTCCGGGTGCTCCAGTTTCCTCCCACATCCCAAACACATGCTGTAGGTGGATTGGACACTCTGAGTTGGCCCTAGGCTTGAGTGCGTGTGTGTGTGTGCCTTCTGTGGAAGGTTGGGCACTGGGCTGGCAACTCGACACTGTAAAACTCCACTGCCAATCATGAGCGGACAGGTGATCTGCTGTGGTGACCCCTAACTGGGAAAAGCCGAAAGCAGAAGAAGATTAAAGAAATCTATGCCACTCATATCATGAAATTCAAACAATAAAACCTATTTATTCAGGGCAAGCTGATAAGGTGATTATTTCTTTTCATCATGATTCCCTGCCTGTAATCATTTCTCCACTAGACTTGTAATTCAAACACAGGTGAGAGCTCCTCACCATCCTATGTGAACCATAGTCATTAAATGTCTTGCTAACTTAAAAACTACTGGCATTATAACTGTAAACAGCATTTATACCTTCCACTTCTCATGAACATTATTTATATATAATTATGTTCAATTTAGTTATCTCCATTAATCCAGTCTCATTTAAAAAAATGGTAAACTGCCTCTTCTTCTTTGTAACACCTCACAAGTCAATAAACATTTCAGTTATGTAAAGTTTCTACTTTCATCATCCAAAGCAAGAAGCCATTTCTAAATAACACGTTGGGTCACTTAATCCAAGAGACATATTCCAATAACCATTGTCATTCAAATTTTCCAATTTATTTTAGATTTTTTTAATATATAAATTGTTGTGCTGGAATAAAATGGGTTATTTTGATTGTAGAACAGAGATAGCTATTTAAATTTCCAAATTCTCCAATTTAGGCATATCTCCAAAAATTTTAAAATTAGTGAATTTAACAGTTAGCCTGCCATGGCAGTAACTGGTAGACATCTAGCTTCCTGTATTGTTAAGCACTGATGTTCTCGATTGCTGGCCAGATGAATAAATCTCAAAAGTTTTTTGTCTTTCTTTTCGGCTTTTTTCCGGTTAGGGGTCACCACAATGGAACTCCGGTCCGCTAATGATTGGCAGCAGATTTTGACGAACACCGAGGTGCCAGCTCGACGTTCAACCTTCAATGAAGGCACGCCCATTTACGCATGTCTTTCGAGTGCCCACCCAACCATGGGAAGGACATGCAGACTCCACACAGAAGACATTCCCCGTACTCCAGCCGAGAATCGAATGGGAGAACCTCTTGCTGTGAGACAACAATGCTACACCACCGCAGATGATCTTTTGTGCAGTTTATAATAAATAGTGTTCTGAGCTAAAAGAATAGTGGTAACGGACAGAGTATATTCTAATCTGGGAATTTACATACTGATGGCTACTGTATGGTAAGCTTCAATTATAAAAATGTTTGAAATATTATATGGTGCTTTGAATTGCTGCAGGACTTTTGTGGTTATTTATTCTGTATATGTTTGAAAGGAGAGTATGTTGTCTAGCAAATGCTTAAGTTTTATTTATTTATTTTATTTTATTTGATTTTACATTTGTTGATCGGGATAGTCGGACTGCATACGTGTCCATTTTCAGAGGAGGCCCGGGGAGAAAAGCTCCAAAGGTAGTTATAAAAGAAAACATACGTAGTACAAGTTAAGAACAGTTTTCAGACACTGTAGAGAGAAGTAAGTTAAACAATCACACAAACTTGTGAAATAGTCTAAGAAATTACAACACAAGCTAATTGCAGGTGAAATAGTATTGTTACACTAATATAACTAAAGATTTAGTCAGGCTTGGAGCAAGGTAAAGTAACATTGTTCTGTTGACCTAGGTAGCTGTTTTTATTTGAGGTCAGTCATGACTGGCTATTATATTTTGGCTAATCATTTAACTGTAGTAAAAACTGCATATTTCCTGTACTGACTTAGATTGTTTTCATTGCAGTGGTTTAAGACTGAAATGAGTACCTGCTGTAACGTAAATGATAGTTTTGTAATGTTTTGAGGTCTTTAGTTAAGATGACCCATTGGATAGCCAGCTGGCTGACTGATAGGACCCAGGACGTCAAAATAGGTGAGGCCACCTCCACCAAGAGACCAGCCACTAGTGGAGTCTCCCAGGGATCAGTATTGGGCCCACTCCTTTTTGGCATCTATTTCTCTGCAATGGAAGAAAAGCTGAAAGTTTATGGTTGATTAAGTTTGCAGATGATTGCAAGCTTGGGGGTATCATCAACTCCTCTGCAGACACTAGCATTCTTCAAGAAGGTCTATCTCTGACTAATAAATGGTGTAGTCTTAAACTCAATGTTAAGAAATGCATAATTGTACACTTTGGGAAATCAACCATACTGTGATTCAATGATCATATTGATAATACACTTCTAAGAGTCTACTCAGTGGTCAGGGATCTGGGTATGCACATAGACAGTAGCATTACCTTCAACCACCATGTGGTCACAGTGGTGAGGAAATCCTTTTATGTTGTGCAACTTATAAGTAAGGGCATGGCATCTAGGTCCAAAGAGATCCTTATCCCACTATACTCCGGCCTTCTCAGACCAGTCATAGAGTACAATGCTCCCTTTGGTATGTATCTCACCAAGCATATACAGCAATCAGAGTGACCTCAAAAGTTCCTTACATAAATAATACAAAGCATAACAAACCTGCCTTATGCAGAGCACATTAAAACCCTTTCACATTCCCCTATTCAGTCTCATATAGATTGCTGAGGGGTGATCTATGCGTGGCTTACAAGGCATCCACAAACCCCACACTTGGGAATTTCCTACATATTTGTAAGTTAAAAAATACCAGAAATACAAGGTCTAGGGGCCTGAATTTTGTCTGTCACTTAAACAGAACATGCAGATATGTGTCTCAGAGACTGCCCCTCCTCTGGGACAGGCTTCCCATCCATGTGAAGCTGAGTTAATTTATTACCCAGTTTAAGCACAACCTAGACAAGTGGAAAGGGAGTAGGAAATTTATACTGGGCCTTGCAGCCATGTATTTTATGGACAGAGATAGCTTATAAATGCCTGGCCCTCAGTGTTCTGTTTGGATACAAGACATCATAATTCTTTTGGAAAAACTTGGCTAGGCTTAGGAAGGGCCCTTTTGTCAATAGCCTAGTAACAGTCTATGAATCTATGGTGCCATTGGGGTACAATATGATATTTAAATGCAGTAGATTTCATGGTAAGCTATTTATTTATAGCAAATATTGAGCCTTGAGCATTCTTTTAGTCACCAAGGCTGTCTCTGGCAGTGAATTTGCCGTTATACTGTAAATGTTTCTGTCAGAAAGGTGAACCAAGAGGTTATTTCAAGTGAAAAACCATAGCCACTTTGTTTAAGCAGTATCATTCTGTGAACAAGAGTTTAAAAAACTCTTTTAGGTTTAAGAATATAGCACCAATTAATAGTCCTTTATGTGTGTGTATGTATGTATGTATATATATATATATATATATATATATAAATATATATATATATATATATATATATATATATATATATATATATATATATATATATATATATATATATATACATTTAGGCAGTCAAGGTAAATATTGCAGTCTCTATGCTGTATTTAGGTCTAAAACCTTATTGACTATTGAAATAATGGCTTCTGAATGTCCAAGACTTGTTTCCTTTTTATCTAGTGGGGTTTGGATTTTTTGACCTGCATGTAACCATAAAGATTTAAAAAGTAAAAAAAAGTCATGGACATTCAGAAGCTAAGCAGATGAAACACGTGATGGCCTTAAGGGATCATTTGCATATATCCCATGGGCATCCAGTGCAGGAGGTTTAAGGTGCAGGAGATTTAAGATATCACACAGTGAAAATTCTAGCTTGGAGGTTTTTTTTTTTTTTTTTTTTGCAGTTATTTCTAGTAAACAGAATACTGCAACTTTCTTGTCCAATGTCACCATCTTGTGTTATTATTGCCTCTAAGAAAATGTTCAGTGGAAATGACTTCACAGTTTTGTATGCATAAGGTATAGCTAAAAGGCTAAGCTTTAGATCTTCTGTTTCTTTATCAGTTTCTATCATTAATCTTTCTAGGTTCTTCAGCTTTATACATCATTATACATTATTTATTTTGTTACTGTTATACATGTAAGTAGATTTCTTAAAAATCATTGTAGAGCGAATTCACAATTCTAAAATTGATTCAATCACTGTTCAGTATTATTTTATATGAACATAATATATTATTTATTTTAGCAATAATTCATGACTGGGTGGGGGTAACACAGGATTTATCCCATGGCAGATGTGGTTTGATCATGAGGTCAAAGTCTGAGTGATTAAACAAAGCCACCTATGGTTAAATCTTGTGTTACACACACTTGGGGGTGGATTATTACAATTATACAATGACATTTAAATTTTGTAAATAATGTCATTGTATAAATAGACTTTTGTGCTTTTCCATTGGCTTGTAGTAATCTAGGTTATCCTAATTATATGTTGTACATGCACAGTACATTGTAGTGGCTTCCTTCTTTTAAGGTATTGAGGAGTGCACATGGTGCAGTGTACCCCTGTCAACTGTCTATGATTTTGCAGAATGCCAAGATGATTCCCTCATATTGTTGTTCTGTTGTTTAGAAAAGCTGTAGGTGAAAAAATTATTTTGAGCTCTCTCTGCTTACTGCTTGCTGCTTCTTGCTGTGGGATGGATCTGAAGTGTTCTTTAAGACACTCAGTCTTGCTGGCTGGATTCTGCTAAAATTCAAAGTCTGGTTATATTTGCATTCACAGTCTGTTGCATACAGAAACTTGCAGAATATACACTGATGAGAGAATATACTTTGCAGCACTTGTCTTTAAGAGCAGTAACCAATAACTTTTATAATAAATCAAACCGGACAAACGTTGCAGCTTAAAAGTACTGTTCCAACTTTACTTCTCATATAGTACAGATGATGTGAGAGATATAACATTTACCTTAGGACTTGTGTCCCTACCATACCTCTAACATAGCTGGATTTATACAGCTCTTTATATACACTTTTTAGTCATGCATAAACATATTTTTGAGGAAACACATTGTTCTGTATTCTATTTTGGAGAATTGCTTATCCTGTAGAAACAATACTAAGCTTCCTTGTTTAACAATGTCTTGTAAGAGACCAGCTTTTCTGACAGTGTGAATATCCTGTAACAGTGTCATGATGTCCATGTAGAAAAACATATTTTTGAGAAAACACATTGTCAGAGATCAGCTTTTCTGACAGTGTGAACATCCTGTATTTTATTTGGATCTTTGTATAAAAAAACATCTGTTCTTGTGCCATATCCTGTTTTTCATGCAGAAAAACATATTTTTGAGAAAACACATTGTCACAGTGTCATAAACATATCATGTTGTTTTAGGAAACATATTGTGTCCATTTTTTATATGCAGAAAAGCATGTCAGTGTTCTTTAAAAGCAGATTTTGCATTTTTGTTCTTGCATACATCCTGTTTGAGTCTGTAAGGGAAAATGTCCATTCTTTAAAAGCAGATTTTGTATTTTTGCTCTTGCATACATCCTGTTTGAGTCTGTAAGGGAAGAATGTCCATTCTTTAAAAGCAGATTTTGTATTTTTGCTCTTGCATACATCCTGTTTGAGTCTGTAAGGGAAGAATGTCCATTCAGCAGATTCCTTTTCCAAGCCATGGTCATTTAGTATGACTGCTGATCACATATTACTAAACTATGTTTCTGCATTTAAGCAAGCTTTTTCTTTCAGCATATTTACAACATAATTAATTTCAGACTAATATTAATAAAATCTAACAATTCCCTCTGTTTTTAAACATACTCAAAACATTTTATATAGAAAACACAAGAAACAAACCTTTAGTTTGATACAAGTCAAAATGCAATTTTACATAGTTAATACAATGATATTAAAGTATTACTACCAAAACTGAATGTATTTAACAACTTTTTCTTTTGCAGACCATTCTGTGAAAATATTTTATCAGTTATGAGCTGTGTCTGCTTTAGTTTAACTTGATCAATTTATTCTTTTGCAATCACAGAATTTAATTTATGACTTAGAATTGTTTCATTAACTCTTTGCAACTGTTGAATTAACTATAAGAGACAATAACTATGTGCTACTGCAAGCATTTATACACTGCTGAAAACACACAATTTCAATGTCATTTTAACCATAACATTGTGGTCATGTCTTTGAACTGCCATTAACATCTTGGTAAAGTACTGAACTGGGCTTAGATAATAAATATTTGAAAGCAATTATTTTACTGGGGTAAAACCAGTGATATTACAACTTGACAAATTAGTTTTGAACTTATTATAATGTATCCTGATCAGTATGTATTTACACAGACTGTTTGCTATTTATGCATTTCAATCTAGTAGGTATCCTGGACCCATTGTTTTCTTTAAATATGGTTTTTCACACATATTTATTACTAGACATTAATTTCATTTGTACTGAATTTTTCTGCATTTGTACTGACATTTTCTACATTTGTACATACAAAGACTGTAAAGTACATTTAGTCTAATCTTACAAATTTAATAACATTAATATTAAGCAAAATCTTGGAAAATGTTTGTCTCTTTAGAAATATCTAGTGGAATTGATACCAAATCCATATGTCCTGTTATTTTAAACTACATACTCAGCAATTAAAATATTCATGCTTTTTTATACCAACATTGTTTTGTCAAAAACATATTGAAATAGTGACCAATCTTGTTCAGTTTTTTTACATATCTTTACTCTCTTTTGTATAGCTGTAATCAATTTTAAGCCATGTCTTGTTTTTTAAACCATCTCTTGTATAGCTTTACAGTTTAACAGGTTGTAAATACAATTTAATTCTAAATAATACAATAATAACCATTATGATAGCTATTAACTTGTAAAATATCTCACCCTGTCAGGTTTTTTTTTATACCAACATTGTTTTGTCAAAAACATATTGAAATAGTGACCAATCTTGTTCAGTTTTTTTACATATCTTTACTCTCTTTTGTATAGCTGTAATCAATTTTAAGCCATGTCTTGTTTTTTAAACCATCTCTTGTATAGCTTTACAGTTTAACAGGTTGTAAATACAATTTAATTCTAAATAATACAATAATAACCATTATGATAGCTATTAACTTGTAAAATATCTCACCCTGTCAGGTTTAATCCAGTTTACCAGTATTTCTAATACACTAATACCTGTTTTTCCTCTCCCTAAAAGAGTATTGTCAAGAAGGAATGAGATATTTTTTCCTGTAGCTTTATTTTAGACCCTTATTATTTATTTTTATGTAGCTTTATTTCAGACCCTTGTTGTTTATTTTTTCTGTAGCTTTATTTCAGACCCTTGTTGTTTATTTTTTCTGTAGCTTTATTTCAGACCCTTGTTGTTTATTTTTTCTGTAGCTTTATTTCAGACCCTTGTTGTTTATTTTTTCTGTAGCTTTATTTCAGACCCTTGTGCAGTACTGCTTATACAGTCAGTGTAAAATGGAGAAAGTGCTCCTCCCCCTTATACAGTCAGTGTAAAACTGAGAAAGTACCCCTCCCCCTGTAGTACTTCAGCACTGTTTACCTGCCCTATGCTGTGAGAATAGAATATATGTCAGCCCAACACTTTGGTTATACATTTATTTTATTAGGTTACTAAATAAAGCTTTCACTGTATATTACCTCTAGTAGGTATTTACACCCTCCTGCACAATTGATTTGAACTGTATATATACTATAGCCTATTTGCTGGCTGTACTTGATGCAACTGAGTTTTTTCTTCTCTTTTAACATTTACTTGCAAACAGATTATCAGTGACATCTATGCACAATTGTGGCATTTTATGACAATTACTAAATAGTGTTGCTTGTAAACATTTTAACAAGTATTTTTTAATAACAATGATGCTTTAGAAAAACTCAAGCTACTTATCTGGCAATCAGTTTTGTTGTTTATCTTATCTTTCCAGCATTTCCTGTAACTATTCATCTAGTCTAGGAAGGTCAGAGCTCACATTTCATACTCTGTAAACTATAGTTAATTCTTTTAGCATTTTTCCTTTAATGTGATTGTGATTTGCATAACTATGCATTTATACTACATTACAATTAGCTTACATGGATTTCAATATTTATTTTTTTATTTATTTATCTATTTAACTGTCCTGCCATTAATTTTACAAAAACTGTTTGACTAATACCATCTGTGATTTTATTTATTTTTAAAATTCAGAACTTTAACCATCTGTGATTTTATTTATTTTTAAAATTCAGAACTTTAACTGTTTGGTGTTACTATATAATTATAAACAAATTGTAAAAAACAAAATAGATATTAGTTTAACGAACACATTTATATTTATATTATTTATATTTGCTGTTGTCTGCCTGTTATTCTTGTGTATTGTAACAGATGTAATTCTAGATGAAAAGAACACACATGCATGTCTGTCTTATATATGTATATCTTTATACAAGCATGTCATGTCTTGTGACTTTAAATTTTTACTCATCTATTTTTATTTAATTTTATACACTAGAACAGTTTTGTTTACCTTTTGACTATGCTAATGAATGGCATTCATATGCTTTACTTTACTGTAGTACTGATAGATGTCTTGCTTTAACTGAATGAAAGTAAAACATTTAAGAATGATTTGTCCAGACATCAGATCCTACCATCCTACCATGTAAGTTTAACCATTTTCAAAACATAAACATATTATAAAATATATTTCTTTTGCACAGATTAGCTGTGTATGCAGGAAGTTCCCAGTCTCTGTCAGTTCAGCTAATTTATTTCCTTTATCCTGCAACTGCTGTTGAAGAATTTCCTTATAGTCTGCTTGATATGTCTCAGGAGCCTGTTCTGCTGAATCTGAAACTCCTATGCACTTTTGAAAAGATGTATGTATAACTTGTCTAAGCTTCCTGAACTCATTGTGTCTGTCTTTTAGAAGTTTACTACATTCCTTTGTAACAAAATATACTAGGGATTCTATCAGTAACTGATTTGACTCACATGTGGTGACAGGACATAACTGTTCAACATCAGAATGTAATGGAAACACTTTACCCTTAGTTAATTCTTCAGATCTGTTTTTACAGTCTATTTTTTTAGCAATATGATGCAATATTATTTTATGGCATAATACACAAAATGCAGTTTTTGTTGAATCACACAATAAACATTTGTCATATTTCACATGATTTTCTTTGAGATACCAGTCAAATATTGTAATACATTTGCATAATGCCTTACTATCAACCTGCCCTAATAAGGTTTTACATTTACTAATGTGCTGTGTATACCAACATAGCAATTTTTTACATTTGCTTAAATTATGCATGAAAATATCCATACTGTTTAATCTAATATCCAAGACTGTTTAATATCCAAACTGTCGAATAGCAACCATACTAAAAAATGTGACGTAGAAAAAAGTCTTACCAGTTAGCAAGAAAACAGGTGATCAGGCTGTTGTTGCAGATGGCTGGAAATTTTTCAAAGTCACTTGAGAAGCTGGGAAAGCACAACAGGCAGTGAACTATTGGGCTAGTGGATATCCCCCTTTTCTTAGTGAAGTTATGGCACTGCGAATTTCTTGAACTAGTCTCACTCCGGATTGTAGACATCTAAAAAACTTTACTACTGCAAGCTGCATAAACTGGAATACTTCTGTTTAGGATTTACACATACGTACAAATGTTAGTTACTGCAATTTGACTGAAGTGACCCTCTGCAGGGCTTACCATCACTCCCCCTGTGTTTGAATGCAGATTGTAGGTTCAAATGCAGGCTAGCTTGCCATTGAAAAAATTATTTTGAGCTCTCTCTGCTTACTGCTTGCTGCTTCTTGCTGTGGGATGGATCTGAAGTGTTCTTTAAGACACTCAGTCTTGCTGGCTGGATTCTGCTAAAATTCAAAGTCTGGTTATATTTGCATTCACAGTCTGTTGCATACAGAAACTTGCAGAATATACACTGATGAGAGAATATACTTTGCAGCACTTGTCTTTAAGAGCAGTAACCAATAACTTTTATAATAAATCAAACTGGACAAACGTTGCAGCTTAAAAGTACTGTTCCAACTTTACTTCTCATATAGTACAGATGATGTGAGAGATATAACATTTACCTTAGGACTTGTGTCCCTACCATACCTCTAACATAGCTGGATTTATACAGCTCTTTATATACACTTTTTAGTCATGCATAAACATATTTTTGAGGAAACACATTGTTCTGTATTCTATTTTGGAGAATTGCTTATCCTGTAGAAACAATACTAAGCTTCCTTGTTTAACAATGTCTTGTAAGAGACCAGCTTTTCTGACAGTGTGAATATCCTGTAACAGTGTCCTGATGTCCATGTAGAAAAACATATTTTTGAGAAAACACATTGTCAGAGATCAGCTTTTCTGACAGTGTGAACATCCTGTATTTTATTTGGATCTTTGTATAAAAAAAACATCTGTTCTTGTGCCATATCCTGTTTTTCATGCAGAAAAACATATTTTTGAGAAAACACATTGTCACAGTGTCATAAACATATCCTGTTGTTTTAGGAAACATATTGTGTCAATTTTTTATATGCAGAAAAGCATGTCAGTGTTCTTTAAAAGCAGATTTTGCATTTTTGTTCTTGCATACATCCTGTTTGAGTCTGTAAGGGAAAAATGTCCATTCTTTAAAAGCAGATTTTGTATTTTTGCTCTTGCATACATCCTGTTTGAGTCTGTAAGGGAAGAATGTCCATTCTTTAAAAGCAGATTTTGTATTTTTGCTCTTGCATACATCCTGTTTGAGTCTGTAAGGGAAGAATGTCCATTCAGCAGATTCCTTTTCCAAGCCATGGTCATTTAGTATGACTGCTGATCACATATTACTAAACTCTGTTTCTGCATTTAAGCAAGCGTTTTCTTTCAGCATATTTACAACATAATTAATTTCAGACTAATATTAATAAAATCTAACAGTAGGCCTCTGGCAAATCACTGAAGAATAATAATAGACCTCTCAGTTTCTTTTTGTAAGACATTGGGAGGTATGTTGTGGAGCTCACTGTTGGCAATTCTTTAACAGTATGCTTATTAAAGCTTACTTGCATCTTACAATCTCAGACAAGCTTACCTGATGGTCATTAACGCATTGCTACTTAAACACAGAGCAAAAGGCACTTTCTGAGCAATAAGCATAAATCAACAGTATAAAAGTATGACAAACCAGAACATCATGCAAAATCAAGGACAGAATAAAAGTAGTACTTGTGTCTACCTTGGATGGGGGGATGCTCTGCACATTTACACTGCATAACTGCTCCTTGCCTTGCTTCCACACATCCAGAGTCACACTACAATTGGCAGTATGTCACAATTTGAAATGTCTCTGGCTGACTGTAATGGCCCTGACACATTTGTCATACCTTTCAACCTCAGAGCAAGAAAGCTGGACAAAGCCATACATAGAAGTGGGACAAGGCCCAAAAATAAGGACAGTTTTAAATATTGCTCTTATAAACTTAGAAAGGTAATAGAGTAGTAGGTATTGCATTAGTATGAATTTCTGAAGGATATGAAATCTGAAACACAAATGTCTGTCATTATTTTCTAACTTCACTCTTTAATGATTTGCTACTAATTTGCCAAAAAAACACAATTTTATGAAAAATGGACCAACAATGTGATGCAAAAATATAAAATAGCCACACAATACAGCTGGGAACCTGTCAAAGAAGGGACACTTTTTTAATATTAGTACTGCTAACATGAGCAGCTGAGAAAATAAAAGAACCTGCATGCATTTCTGAAATAAAAGTAATCTATAACTCTGATTATTACATTTATTTCTTAATTGTAAACCCTCCACATTTTCTTCCAAAATTGCCATTTTGCAGTGGGATTATTAGGGGAAGAGCAACATTTTGAGCCAAAATCAGGGACAATTCAGAGGTTTGGATATGCCTAATGCTTTAAAGCAATTTATTTGCGCATACCTTTCAACCTGTTAATGCAGGGAAATCTGGACAAGGCCAAATATACTTATAAACAGTACAAAAAATTGTTGTATAAACTGAGACAGTTGATAGAATAACAGGTCTTGCTTTAGCATGCATTTTTTTGAAGGTTATGAAGTCTGACACTCAGTGTCTGTCATTATTTAGTGACTTAATTCCTAAATTATTTGCCAGAAAACCACACATTTAATGAGGAACAAACCAAAATGGAGCCTCCCCCCTTCAGCTATTCCAGTGAACCATTACTTGGCTATTTCACCCCATTTACCATAAACACTAATGTGCATACTGCTTTACTTCTACGATGATTTGGACTTCATTTGAAAGTTTTATTTTGCATTTTACAGCACAAACACTAAGACATCTGCTAAACAAAGCAATGCAATCTCACAATGAAAACAGACTTAGCAATAAAAGTAATGAATGCATTTGATTGGGTGGTCATTTTAAAGAATGTCATATACAATTTGGCACAAAAGAAATAGTTACAGGTTTAACACAAATATAAAAATAATGAATACATTTGAAAAATGGGGTTGGTTGATATCCAGCTGGAGGACTTGTTAGTAAAAATGGAGATTAAGGTCCCTTCAGTTAAACTGGTAGTAATATTTAAAAATAAAATACAGAAAATAAGTGAGCAAACAGCTAAAATGCTAGAAGGTGAGTTGGTGAATGCCATTGATGGACATACACACACAGACTAGATCACAAACATGCCTATATTGTTACTGAGCTAGGGGAGTTAACATAGATACAGATGGATTTTGAAGAGAGAGTGTCACCGAAATTTGTGTTACTGGAGTGCCAGACAATGAAGGAGACAGTATTTTGTGGTCCTTGTTCAGGATAAGTTGGACAATAAGAAAACTTTAAACTTTCTTTATTTTTAACAATAATATTTATAGACAGATATCTGGAGTTGCAATGGGTGCTGCTATGTCACCCAATTTTGATAATCATATGAACTATTGTGTAGAAAATATGTATAGGCCGAATGATTCTTTTGTTGGTGCTTCCTATTATGGACACTTTATTTATTATTTATTTATTTATTTGTAGTTGTTTTACCAGGATAGTCCATTGGGCCAAAAAGGAACCTGTTTTCAATGGAGTCCTGGGGAGAAAAGCTCCAAATACATGCAAAGATTACATTCATGGCTTTAGGTTACATTAAGTACAAATATTACAGAATAGTAAAAAAAAATTACATTAGAAAGAACATTGTATATATCAACTAAATAAAAAAGCATTGCATTTTAGAGAACATTGCATTTTAAAAGTATATTTTCTGAAGGAAATAATACACTTTATAGATTCTAAGTAGCTTGTTGCTCATGACTTACCAAATGCTAGAGCAAGCTGTAAGAGTTAGAGAATGAAGTGAAGTAGATGTTGCCAGTGTAAAGAGAAGGGATTATGTGGGGTGGGAGCAGAAGCATTCCCACAGGGATATTAGATATGCGTGAAGTGATTTTTTGAATAAAGAGTGATTTGTGGTGATGCGGATGGATGGTGGTAGGGAGTTCCAGAGGCATGCAAGGGCAAAGGATATGAGGTTTTACCTGGGGGACGAGTTGGTTTATACAATTCTATTAGGTTTTGGTTGTTAGATCTCAGTATACCCTTGTAATTATGCAGTAACCTGATGACATTTTATTCTTCTAACCCTTCCATCTTTAAAGGATTACTAACACCCACTCTGTGTGCATATCAACTTCATCCCCTACCTCTAAAATCAACACCTACTCAAATTCCATTACAGTTTTCTTCTTCATCTGTCAATCTCCTCTCATAATTCACTTCTAAAATTCCTCTCTCTGTTCTATTACTATTTAATCAAATCCATCTGTATATTATAGAATATTTGTCTATATATTATCTGATATTGGATTTTTTTATCTACTCACATGTATTCACTGCTTTTATATTTGTGTTAAACCTGTAACCTTGACTTTTGTACCAAAATGCGCATGATATTCTTTAAAATGACCAACCAATCAAATGTATTCATTACTTTTATATTGTATTAAACATGACTTGTGTGCCACAAGTGTATATGATGTTCTTTAAAACGTACTAGATCTTTCCTCCCCAGACCTCCTCTGAAAAGGAGCAACTACCCAATTGGAATACCCTGGTTACAAATGCCAATAAATAAGTAAATAAAATAAATAAATGAATATACAGCAAAGAGTCACTTATATTCAAAACTGTGCACACTGATCGGACAGCCTAATCAGCTTAGCTATTGTGAATCTCACATATCCAAATTAGAAACAAGTCCAGCCATTCACTCACACTGCCCAACTACTGCGAGTGGCTATACTGATTGTTCATACATCTCAAGTAATTAGCAAACTGTCCCTTTTTCTTTATATTTTTGCACCGGCTCTAGTAAAACATCTCATCTCATGATAAATCACTAAACATCACTCAATTCCACACAAGCATCAAACTCAAAAGCAAAACTTCGTCCTCTACAAACATTTAAAACAAATCAAAGTAGTATTTAGAAACACTGTGACAGAGAAACCCCTATTATCTCCGTTCTTAATGAAAGTAAGTTAATATTCAAAAACATGATGCTGACTGGACACATCAATCAGTGTGGTCTTTCTGAATTGAATTCCCCACAGGAAAAATTCTGGAAACTCAATTTATTTTCACCAGTAAGCTATTAAAAAAATTTCTCATGCCAGTAAACTGCTCCATGGAGCAAAAAATAAAAAAGAACCCCAAAAAACTCAAGGTTCTTATTGCCTGGTGTTGCCATGCAGAGAACACTTGCATAACTAGATAATGTATAAGCCTTGGGTATTGAAATGCATATGACAGTATTTGTAATAAGGGACAGGATTGCGTTATTATTTTAAGAAGCTCATTACATTTGTTGAAGACTTGCAGTCATCTTTTCAGGCTTTTCCTGTAAACCAAACAGAATGCCAATCTATCATGTGTGGTCCATTACCTGTACAGTAATCCTTTAAGCAATGTATCTTGAGCTTGTTTCTTGTTTGCTTTTCATTTTTTACTTTGATCATGTTTTCCCCATGAAACAAGTAGATAGTTGTTGTCAGGCAGCAGGTCTTTTTTGGATAAGAAACATTTTTACAAGTGGGGTATCACAGATATTGCTACTTTCAGCATGTTACTTGGTACTTTAATAATGCTGAATATAAATTATAATTAGAACTGCAGTGCAAGGAGAAGTGGTTTGAGTTGAGTGCTGCTTGTTTTTCTTGTACTTGATTTTGACTGGCATTCCAGTAATGTATTTAAAACGTAATTTATTTTTTCATGCCTCGCAGCCTTTTTGTTTCCATCTAGATATTAAGTAAGCTGTCATGCAGCTAAAGCATTGAATATTCTTCCACACTTCACATTGTCTTGACTGGACTCTCATAATGATGGTTTGGCACCCAGGGCAGCGTATTTAATTAAAGTTCCAGGTTTTGTGGTTTTGGGCATAGCCCCTCCCCTTTCTAGTTGACCTCACCCTTCCCATTGGCCCCACCCATTCAGCTGTCTCCTGCAGCCCCCCTTCAATTTGAACTCACCAGCCGCCACTGCTTTTATACTGTTGTTCACCCCATTATCCTCTTCATTGCTGACAATTACTGCACTTCCAACTGCTTTCCTGTCTGCTTCTTCATGTTTTACCAGGTCTGGACATGAAATTCAACACCTGTCCCTTTCTTATGCATTATAAAGCAAGCTCCTATGGTTTTGTACAATTTCCAACAATATAATCATAGTTACCTTTTGAGCAACCAGGAAACACATCTAATGAACTCCGTTCCATCATCAAAAGTCACAAAATCAGATTTCATTGAAAGTCCTACTTTTGAAAAATGCTTAGCAGCATGAGTGTACAGATGTGCTGAGTGGCATATATCTATATATATATATATATATGTATATATATATATATATATATATATATATATATATATATAGAGAGAGAGAGTGAAAGAAAGAGAGAGTTATAGAGATATAGATATAGATACAGATATATAGAAATATATCTCTAGAATAACTCTCTCTAGAATGTGTAAAAATCTGTTAACCAGTTTACTGTATAATCAGACCTCCCAACCGTTCCGAATTACTCGTTTTTTACCGAGTTTTGGGGTCCAAATGAAGGGGTGCCATGATTCCCGAGTGGCACCCCTTCAGTTTTTTAAAGTTTCGCGCTGTTGGAGCTGACGTCATCACGTGCGCAATGATGTCAGTGCCGTCAGGCTACCAGCCAGTCGGAATTGAGCTCGCATCATCATTTCCGGCTTTCTGGCGGTTAACTTTTAACCGCGAAGCAGATACAGGTAAATCGTAAATGGATCTTATGGATGGCAGCAGTATGGTGAACAGGGGCCGGGATTAATGTCGGAGACAAAGCTGATACAGAGGGCAGGGATTAATGGCGACGGCAAAGCTGATGGATGCAGGTAAATGGATGTGGCGAGTGGAGCCGGGATGAAGGCACTGGCAGCCTTGAAATGGATGAAAGCAGCATGGAGCAGCTGGGATTAATGGCGGCATGAAAAGTGGAGAGCTTAGCCGGCACTACTCACTCAGGGTAAGTGGAAGCTTTTCGTGTTGCGTTACTCAGAGGATCTAGGTGGCCTAATTGCTCTGCATTTTCACTACTTAAGTTGGAATCCAGATGTCGATTCTAGAATTAATTTAGAGGTTCTTATTTTATACACTGTAGTCTGTCCAGATTACTGTCTGTGGTCTGGAACAGCAACATTGATGGGCTTAAATGATAAATATAAATCAGGCCAAAACATCTGCTACGACTATGACGGGTCCACTGCTGCTAACGCAAAATTAAAGCCAGATGTCGAAGACACACTTGAAAAGGAACATTATCAGCTATAACCACTTCACATGAATGTCTTATAATAGTTATGAAACAAGTCTTTTTTAAGAAATGTGATGTATTTTTGAGTCTTTCTGTGGATCACATTGGGGATTTGCAATGCAATAATGCTGTTGCTAATGGTGCACCTTTATCAGTTAAGATCTAGTTACCTTTCAACTCAAAATCTAAACTGCAGATTATCAAAATGATAGAAAACAACTTTCTCAGCCTTGCAGAATTTATGATAACGGTCATTAGACCCTAATGTGTTTAATCAGTTCCATTATCTGTGCTCATTTTCTTAAGTGAGACAAATAAACATATAATCAAAAAAGAATACAATGTGTTTTATTGGTATGACAAAAGCAGGTTTATAGGTTTCCTGCTCAGACTATTTGGATGTAGGTAACTAAAAGTTCTGTAATATGCAGAGTATGATGGACTTCCTTATTACAATAGACCTGTGACTACTTTCCAGTGAAAATTAACTCTATGTTTAATTAGTCTGTGACTACTTTCTGAAAGTAATTGGATTTAAGTTTTTAAAGAATCAGTTCTTCTGGCTCTGGTGCCTTTTTCTGGGACAGTATTGGATGTGTTAGTTTAGCTATATCCTGAGTCTTAGTGTGCAAGAAGAGGTCATCATGTGAACAGATTTTAGTTGCTTAGAGTACAGTTTACTTACTAGTTTATTCATCTGACTTCCAGAAAAAAATGGCATTTTGTTTTAATAAAAGGAGTCTGTAAAGTGATATGCATATTCTATGTGTTTCAAAAGATTTAAGGATTTAAACTATAATCTGTTCTGCTCCCCTCCAGATCTCCATCTCAGAGATCCTCTTTGCACTTAGGATGAACCTCTTCCTAAGAATTAAACTTCCTGACTGTCTACTTCCTGGTCATATGTGTGTGTATCTGTGTGATTCGTTAATTCTGGCCACTCTGTTATAATTATATTTGAATGTGCATTTGTAGTCACGTTTAGCTTGGTAGCTTGCTTGCATCATGTGGTGTGTCCCACTTTGTATTAATCTAGTAGGCAGTGTGAGTGGTTAGGTTAAGTTATATTTCGTCTTAGCAGATTCCTCCATGTGATTAATATTGAAAGTGCAGCTTGGTTGGTCTTAGATTCACTTGTGTATTACAATTTAATAGCTTGCTTGCATGTGGTGTCTCACCTTGTATTAATCTAGGCAGAGTGAGTGGTTACTTAGGCTAAGTTATATTTTGCCTTAGCAGATTCCCTCTGTGTCCCACACAGAGATAAGAAAAAGACTTCTGCTAACAGGCAACAGTACTTCATTAATCCTGGCTGCTGCAGCGTGATCAATATTGAAGGTGCAGCTTGGTTGGACTTGTAATACACAAGTGACTCATGGAGATCTGCACTCAATCTGGCAGCTAACAGCTCATAGATTCCTCTGTGACTGACTGGTTATATTTGGTGGTATCTCATTATACTATGAGATTCCTGTCTTAGCAAAGATTGTGATTGAAGAGTGTGTGATGCAGCTCAGACATTATATTAATCTAGGTAGATAACAGCGCACAAATTCCTATTTAGTATCTCATTATACTTGTCTTATAGCCCCTGCAGCTCAAGGATTGACAGGAGGTGTGTGTGTGTGTGTGTGTGTGTGTGTGTGTGTGTGTGTGTGTGTGTGTGTGTGTGTGTGTGTGTGTGTAAATAGACTTTTATGATGGAAATGTTCTGAATTGGGCAGTTTTTTATTACTGGTTCATGCATTTTGTTTCATTGCCTACTGAAAAAATGTTCAAACAAATTTAAAATGTGCTCTAACAAGTGTGCTGTATTATACAAAGAATATAATTTACTAAAGCCATGTATGTTTCTTGTTTTGTGTGCAAGGGGGCAGTGAGTTGAAAACAACCCAAAAGGTAATCTTTATCCACCACTGGCCAGATGTATTTTCTTTGGATGTGGTGCATGTTTCAATGCTATTTTAATGAATGTGAGTTTCAAGGGTAGAGAAGTTTTAATGCCAAATCTATTTTCATTGTGAGACAGTTTAACAGGTGTCTATTGGTGTTTGTCCATTGTGCTGTAAAGTGTAAAAATTAAAACCCAAATAATCATTGTAGTAAAGCAGTATGCACACATTAGTGTTTATGGTAAATGGGGCAAAATAGCCAGGTAAAGGGACATTGGGAATGGTGTTCTTCAATAATTATGTATGCAAATTTTATGTTAAACAGCGTACAGATTTGTACCTATTTTTCATGGGCCTTGTCCAGATTTTTGATGTTTCAAGGTTGAGAGGTATGTGTATAATTTAATTTAATCCTGACTTGCACTCGGGATTAACTCTAACCTGTTGAACTTGTTTAACTTGCTTACTTATGTAATCTCTGTAAATAGTTTGTATTATGTAATGCTAGTATTATGTAATGCTGTATCGGCTTACCCTTGGAGCTATTCTCCCCGGGCCTCCACTGAAAATGGACATACATCCAGTTGGACTATCCCGGTCAACAAATGTAAAATAAAATAAATAAATAAATATACATATAGATTAGAGACAGATAGCTAGATAGATTAGCTTGGCATTTACCTCAGAGTGCAATTCCAGAGGGTTTGTAAGGTGCTCGGAGACCCTACACACCAATTCTTACTTATACTTTTGTTTTGATAGTTTCATAAATCGGGTTTAGAGAATAATTTTTTTGTGAGTATATTTCCTGTTCATGATGCAAGTGTGTTTCATGCAGTTCCTTGTTGAATCATATTGCAATTATACAAAACATACATTTTGGAAGATATCTCTTTTTTGGTGATCTATTCCTCTGAGCCTACAAAGCATAAGTAACATCTGAGTAGATGTAGGATCATCCCTGTTGTTACTGTGCACAGCACCATGAATGTAGCATTGGGAACCTGAAGATGGGATGCATCCCAAGCCATACTCACTGGGTTGCTGAATAGGGGAGTATTGGTTTGTACTGCATGTTCTGCCATTGTTTGTAGCAGATAGAACAAAGGGTTTCTGTATCAGAGGTAGAAGGCATTAGGTCACATTTTGCATTGTTTTACCTGTTCAATTGAAGTACTCACTGCATGAGAGGAGGAAGAAGAAGAAGAAGGCACACATATGAGTCCCGTCTTGCATTCTGGTAAGCATGTCAATTGTCTGACATTGTCTATGTAGATACAGCAGGCAGGACAGCAATAACTGATATTTCCAAGATTACAAACTGTTCCCTCTATGACATTCTACGTGAGTGAAAAAGAAAACAGAGAACACGTGCAGATTCCATCAATGTACTCGACTTAAGTGATGGCTGACATGTGTCCAGTAATTTTTGTTTGCTTGGTGTTTGGCGCAGTGAAACTTTAATGTTTCTTGTAGATTGGTGACCATTCCTTTATAGCTTTTATAACACAAGATGAAGCAAGGAGCAGTTCCTATTTGCTGAAATACCAGATCCCCGTTATCAGGTATTGTCTGACCAGAAGAATTCCTAGATTAAGGACTTCACTCAAGTTTTCCAGAATGTTTTGGACTGCTCCTCATTCAACTGCCTGCTAAACAAACATGGCTGCTTGGCTGACTAGTGGCTTTGGACTTGACTGTGTAATTAAGCAAGTCACCATTTTGGTCAGCCATAGGGCTCTTTTCTACTTGAGTGTTTGCCTCCTTCCCCTGTAATTGACTCTTACATTTGTCTCTCTCACCCTCATTTTTACAGGTATAATTTATAGCTTTCTAACACTCAGACATAGATTTCTGTTGAAAGTTTTACTTACTTGTCTGACATTTGAACAAGTAACCCTTGTAATAATCCTCAAAATTGTATACTGTTGGTCTGTCTTTCCTGCTAAACATAAGTAAAATTAAAGTGCTGAGTGCAAGTAACATTACAGTGGTGAGTGCAGATTTTAGGCCCTTGCATTCAACTTACCTCTGGTGTGGTGTCAGTCAATCAAGGTATTCCTCTAACCACTCCTACTGCCTTCTCTTTTCCCCCACCCCCTCTTTCCTCATACAGGTTAAACTGCTACAACTTAGTACAGGCATTGGTTCATCCCTGCTTCGCTTGCCCTTGCGTAGCTCGGGCTTGCTTTGCACCCCACCCTGCCCCCAAATCTCTCCCACCCCTGGTGCTGCTACATTTATTGGTACTAGACCACACCCCACTTTTTTAAACCAATCAGTAACAACTTGTCACTCAACAGCACCACTCTCAACCTGATACCACCAGTCCTCCAACTCTACTCTTCCTTTTGCCTAAGTTTCAAGTACCATTCAGTAGGTATGCTATCACCCAAAATAGCCTTATTAACTCTACTTCTACCCCTTTTACTCATCCCATATCTCCTAACCACCTACAAATATCAGGATCACCCAGGTTTCCACTACCCTAAATTCCAAACATCCATCCCATCTACAACAGATAATAATGCACCTTTACTCACTCCCCTCATGCTTACCTCCTTAACCCCTAAATACTACCATCTTACTAGACCTAGTTACATTAGTCATAAAACTAGACACTATTACAAAACTTTATTAAAAATCTTAAAACTCATACTCAGGATACACTACAACCTTAAAAAGGATGGCGACATCCACCCAAACCCTGTTCCATCCCCACCTGTTGGCCCTAATCTCCCTTCTATATCCCCTACCACCATAGCTCCAACAAATAGACCTCCTAGCTCACTGCTGACCTGCCATCTAAACATTAGGAGCATAAATAACAAAACTCAGCACCTACATGCCCTCTTAGCTGTTCATTCCCCAGATATATTATGCCTAACAGAAACGTGGCTGAAGCCTGCCACCAAGGACCATGAGATTCTGCCACCAGGGTATAGTATGTTTTGACTTGGACTGTACCACCAGAAAGGGTGGTGGGGTAGCCATACTTTACAAGTCTACCCTATCTGTCAGCATAGACACCCAGCAACCACCCCAGTTCAATAATGCTGAAATTCTTATCTCAAAACTACAAATTAACAAAAGCAAAAATGTAAACATTGTTTGTGTCAACATTCCTCTAGGGAGGAACACAGAAACCTTAGAAGACTTCTTATATTGGTTATCCAATAACCACCCCCAAGAAACAATTGTTCTTGGGGATTTCAACATTGACTGAAACACTTGCTCTTGTGAAACCCCCACAACCCACATAAACCTCTATGGATTTACTCAAATCATAACCTCCCCCACCAGGACAGGAAAACCCAATAACAAGGAAAGTAACATAGACTGGATACTCATCAATATCCATCTTCAATCTTATAAATCAGGCACTTTGCCTGATGACCTAAGTGACCACTGTCTCACCTATGTAATCAAGCTCAAAGTAGACTGCTCCTACCAACCCACCTATAGAACATTAAGAAACAAAAATTTTATTCTCAACAAGTTTCAAAATGAACTTAAGGCATGCAACTGGTCAGTACTAAAAAGTCTCTCCCTAGATGAAGCAGTAGCATACTTTAGCACCAAATTCCTTGCTATTCTTAACTCCCATGCTCCCAGTCGCTCTATTAGAACCAAAGTTAATACTGCACCATGGCTTTCTAAAGATACCAAAACCAAAATTTCACTCAGAAACAAAGCATGGGCCACCTACCGAAAAACAAAAGCCCCACTTGATCAACTAAGATTCAGACAGCTAAGCAATGACACCAAAAAAATCCATAACCTTAGACAAAAAAGAACCACTACTACCATCTACCACTACTACCTTCTACTGCAAAAACACCAAAACAAACATCAAAAGTTCTGGGCAGGAATAAACAAACTACTCCACCCAGGCCAAACTGCCACTCCACCCCTCCCCCTCAGCTTCCCAACAAAAATCCCCAGTAGACATTGCTAATAACTTCAACAGCTTCTTCGCATAGACTATCCAGTCTCTAGCCAGCCAACTCTCTCCCAGTGGCTCTAATTCTAATGTAGCCACACCCAGTACCCAAACATACTTTACCTTCCAACCTGTTCCTACTCAACTTATTCATGCCCTACTTAAGAAACTAAGACCCACCACCCTGGCTGCCAACCTCCTCCCAGCAGACTATATGCAAAAGGCTGCTGACACCATAGCCTACCCCATCTCATCTCTATCTTGATCAACAGAGCTATATCTGAAGCTACTGTACCCACTATATGGAAAATCTCCCTTGTCATACCTCTCCATAAAGGAGGTAGTTCCACTGAACTGTCAAACTTTAGACCCATAGCTATTTTTTCATCTCTAGCTAAAATTATGGAGAAGTGTGTACACATACAGCTCATGCACTACCTCACACAGAACAAGCTGTTGTCCAACTTTCAGCATGGCTTTAAGCCACACCACAGTACTACTTCTGCCCTCCTCTCTTTCTCTAATGTCATTAACCACAACCGCAATAATAGCAAACTATCCTCAGCACTCTCTCTAGATCTATCCAAGGCTTTTGACATGGTTGACCACAAAATGCTTATAAATACCTTGAAGGCCTTCTACTTATAGAACCATGCACTCCAATGGTTTCAATCCTACCTGCAGGGCAGGCAACAGGCAGTCCTGCGGCAGGACAAGCTATCATCTCGCCTACCCATCACATTAGGAGTCCCCCAGGGCTCGATACTAGGACCCCTTCTTTTTTCCATCTTTATCAGTGACCTTCACTCAGTCATCCCAGATGCTACCTGCATTCAATATGCGGATGACTCCACCTTGATTTGTTCTGACACCTCACCAGCTACTTTATTCACATTAACCCAAATTACCTTCAATAAGTGGAAAATTGGCTCTCCAATCAACATCTAATCCTAAACCCCAACAAAACTAAGTTGTTCCTCTTCTCCCCCGCATGCAGGACCTCCCTGCCAGCCTTCAACATAACTGCTAACAATGGCACTATCATCTCCCCAGAAGCCCAAACTAAACTACTAGGTGTCATAGTTGATAACAACCTGAAGTTTGATGTGCATATCAATCAAACTATCAAAACCATTAATAAAAAACTTGGCTGTCTTTACAGAATCAAACCTTTCCTTACTCCACTTGCTAGAACTGCAATTGTCCATTCCCATCTACTATCAACTCTTCTCTATGCCTCACCTCTATTCTCCAACTTAAATAAAACAGATCTTAATAAACGATCATCCTGCTATAACCACATTGCCAGATTTACTACTGGTACAGCCTACCGGTCACACCACTGTCAAAACCTAAATCGCCTAGGATGGCTTGAACTGCCAAGCCTACTGCAGTTCAACCAGCTAATAGTGGCACATACCTTTACCAACCAGAAAATACACCTGCACTAAAAAATATTATCAGCCCCTACACCAGCACCCGACCACTGCAATCATCCACTAGACTCCTAGTTCCAACATACAAATCCAACTACTCAGCTGGGGACTCTCTGCTTGCCAACTCTGTTGGAAAAATATGGAACAGACTCCCAGCTGACTTGACCCTAGAACCCTCACTAACTCAATTCAAAAACAAACTCAAGAAATACTTCAAAACTCATTGGTTATGTCCTTGCACTAACCCCGACTAGTGACCTCTCTATTTCTTAGGTGCCTTAACTTCAACTACTTCTAACTTTTTTATACCACTCCATTTCAGGAAGGGTCAAATGTATAAATAACTGCTGTTCAGTGTGTCTTAAACCTGAATGTAATGTTATGTATGTTTAACTTTGAAAATAATGTTATGTTTTGTAAAGTGTTTTATAATAAGTACTATATGTGCTAAATGCTGGTATTGCTTATGACTGTAATCTGCTTGAAACTAGCATTTACTAAATGTTCAATGTGTATTATTATCTTGGAGCTTTTCTCCCCGGGCCTCCTCTGAAAATGGTATCCAGTCGGACTATCCCGGTCAACAAATGTAAAATAAATAAATAATATGGGCATCTGAAGTGAGATTCTGAAGGTGACTGTAGATGTGGAAAGATATTTTTCAGATTAGATGCTTGGGCTCCAACTGCCAAGTTTGATCTGGTTTATGTTCTTATGTAGGGCTGATAAAAGCATCCATGCTGTCTCTCTATCTAAAAAATGGGAGTTGTGTTAGTATCAGCCATGTTAAGTATGGCTGCTCATTGTACAAGAGGGAAAGTTTTCCTTGTATGACTGGGAATGCTGGATTTAGTGATGTCTTTAATGTGCATAAGAGTTGAGCTACAAGGGTATAGTCCATTGAAAGAAGTGATGTAAATAAAAATTACTCTAACTAGTTCAGGCAGGGACCTAAAGATAAGGGCTGAGGAGGAAGCTTTGTATTTCATAGGTTCAATGGTTCATCCTAAACAACAGCCTAAACAGAGCAGCCAGTTCACTTTGGTTGCATTTCTGTTGCCTGATTTTTTTCATGTCCATCATCAAACTCAGTATGCTGAACTGTGACTCATTTCTACTCCATTTTTTTTAAAGACAGACAACACTGTCATAGAAAATGTCACAGGTTTTATTTTATTTTAGTTAAAGACATACTGTTTTCAGGTATGGAGAACTGATAATATCATGACCATTTGCAGGCTCAGCCTGGACTAAATGCAAAGCACATGCAACATAAACGTCAAACATTAACAATCACCAGAAAACAAAGACAGTAATAGTCCAAGAATTTACAG
This sequence comes from Protopterus annectens, assembly GCF_019279795.1. NCBI lineage: Eukaryota > Metazoa > Chordata > Ceratodontiformes > Protopteridae > Protopterus > Protopterus annectens. The sequence goes on along the minus strand of NC_056744.1, from coordinate 1,177,639,242 downwards.
AGGGCCATAATGCATAGGCCATTTCAGAATAACAGAGTAATGATACTATGTACATATTTATATAAAACATAATCATATGTTACAGCAAAGATGTTTAGATGCAGAGGAATAACATGGACAGGGAACATTTGGTTAGTTTATGTGATATGTCATGTATTCTGACATTTGCATTTGGTTTGTTCCTGTAGGAACTGTGTGAATTACAGCCAGAATATAACATTGTTTGATAATTCAGTAAGATCAGGGAGGACCACAGGTGAGATTGCTATAGCTTGGGAACAAGTACAGAGATAGCTGTGGTCAAAACTTTGTAGTTTGTTTGAAGGGAAAGTGGATCATTACCAGTGCTGGTCCAGAATCCTTACATTTGGTCTTGTAGCAGCTCCAAGTGTATTTTGCATTTGTCTTGTGTCAGCAGCTGCAGCCTGCAGGTAGAGGCACTCCATTTACTGGATGTTTGGATTTTAGTTAAGTAACCAGTCATTGCAGCATTCAAGGGTGGTCATTCTGTTTCCAGACTGCCTCATTCCCACCGTAAACCAAAAAAAAGAAAGAAGTGGTAATTCTTTTTTGAGATTTGTTAGTTATTACAATAAACAAATTCTGATCTCATTCCTTCTCAGCAGTATATATTTGATGGGATGCTTAGACACTGTGTAAGAGAGAAACTTGTTGATACAGAAATG